>NC_072740.1:96357835-96519529 GCF_026930045.1 Uloborus diversus | reverse complement strand
TGAAATCTGCAATTTGTAGCAATTCAAGGAAACGTTTTGAAAAATATAGTTAATTTTCTCAGGAAGTGAATAATAACCTGTAATATCCCGAAACGTTATATGGAAATTCTAAGCAACATTTCTGAGTTTGTTTATCATGGTGTTTTTACCAGTAAGTCATACGATGTTAGAGTTATATCGATGAATTAACATACACCGCCATCTATTAAAAATTTTTAGAACTAAACAATTAATTCACACCATTATTGCATAATTAATATGAAATTTGCAATAAAAAATTATAAAAACTATCCTATCTTTTAAGTTGGACCAAATGACACGTAGATATGAAATTTGAGAAAAATCGGTGGAGTAGTTTCGGAGTTTACCCCGAACAAACATCGTGACACGAGATTTTTATATATATAGATTGCGTTTAAGGTTTTTCAAAGCAGAAATAAGTGTTATATTACGAACTGTATACTCAATTGTAAAAGTTAAACACGGATCGGTAGATATATCGCTCACTCTACTTCTGCATAAAAATTGCAGCTTCTCCATCAGTGGCGGATTGACAGATTTGGTGGGCCGTTGTAATAAATATTTGGGTCTCCAAGGTCCTCACATGAGGCAGGAGGGGGTACAGTAACAATAAGAGCTGTGTGGAAAATGGAACTATTATGAGTAAAACGATAACTTCTTTTTTTTTTTTTTTTTTACAAAAATTTCAAAGCGGCCCACACTGCATGATCTGGCAAAAATGTGGACTATAAAAAAATGAAGGGGTTGTATGAGGGTGGGGGGAATCTTTGTCTATCATTCTTAACTTCAGAGTTTGAGAAACAGGTCCTTTTCTGAGCTTTATGTTGCTAATTCTGACTGCCTTCCGGAAACTAGTGTTTCTTCCAGTTATTAACTTTAGGAAATAAGTGTATTTTAATGTGTTTCACTGCAGTGGGATAAATATCTGCTCAGTAAAATTATAAACTCAATGACGAGTTTTTACTCTTTCATTAACATGAAACAAAGTACAGAAATATAAATATGTATTTAAATATTTATGCAAAAGCTTCATGTATCCGAGCCACGAAGTTATGTAAAGAACTAATTTTATCTTAAATTTCAAAATTTTCCTTTCATTGTTTCTACCATTTACATCTTTTAAGTACTGACTCAGGCCCATAATTTCGTGATTTTGTTGTCTTTTTAGCATTTTTAGTTTCTCTTTCATTTTTAATTTTTTAAAACCTTTTATTGTTTTTGCGTCATTTTTAATATGAAGTGTAAAATTTCTACAATGATCTTGCACTTTATATTCTAACTTATTTTTTAAAGCTCTTTCTTATAAAAGTATATTCAAAGATGATCAAGGTATAAAAAACTTGTATGTTTTTCGACACAGAAGAACAGATGTTTATCATTTGCTAACTGCATCGCCCGTCTTTGCACGGTCTACCTAGAAAATAAAAGTGATGTCAAGAGACGCGTATTCAACAATAAAAGGCCAAAGTACCACAATAGCGTCAACAGATCTTTAAAATCATCATTAGAATTAGGACAACAGCTCCCCCCCCCCTCACAACATTCCAGTACAATCTCGACATTAGCCCTTAAAAATCCTTCATTGAGTGAGAACAATAGTCCATAAAATCCCTACCAGACTAAGGACAGCAGCCCCTAAAAACTGAAATTAGTCACCCGAATTATCCATTAGAAAAATAAAACGATCTTTAAAATTCCCTATTTTCATTACTAGTATTTTTTAAAAGTCTTAAAAAGTCTAAAAATCTAAACGTATTTTTCTAAAAATCCCTGTTAGATAATTAGTTTTCAAATAACGTCATATTTTTCGTCATTAAATTAAGTTTTTTTTAAGCAAATCTGAGTATCAGTTCATATTTTATACCTGCTTTAAGCTTCCTGCAGGCACTAAGTGTTTTAAATTTTTAAAATTTTATGAAAAACTGCTCAAAACAAAGTATGAAATATGAGAATAAGATGCAATGACCAAAATTTGTCGAACAACAAAGGTTCGTTGAAAGCGGACGCTGAATACTCGACCTTTGAAATTTATTACTTTTCATAGATTAATTTCATTTATTTCTTAGGCAATTTGTTAATACATTCGACTTGTAATTTTGTCTTTATCCATTTTTTAAAAACTTTTACTGGAAAATTGGATAGCATTAGGACGTAAACCATTAAAATAGAATATCTTCGTAAAATGAATAAACGAAATGCTCTTTTTTGCGAAAATTTGAAACTAAATGGTTTAAACGATGAAATGTCTGGGAAATGATTGTTTGAAAGTGGACAATCATCTAGTGTCATTAATATCTGCAAACGGTGTTTTACCTGCAAACGGTCTAACGGCAAAAAGTCGTTTTGTTGATATTTTCTGAATTTATAAAAATGAAAGAAAAGTAATTTTCGTATTCGCATTAAAAATATCTTTTGCGCTTGAAGCAAAAGTAAACAAAATTATTTATTTATTTAAAAAATTAATAGGGGGAAGTAAATTAAAGTCTAAAATGGATTTATTATTTTTTTCAATATTCCAGTTAGGTAAAACAGCTAATTTTAAGAAGATTTTGAAAACAATTTTGCTTCAATTTTTGTAGATGGAGGCTTCAAAAGTATTGCAGACGGAAAGCAATTAATTAATGAAATCTGAAGCACATTAATAATACGCAAGTAAATTTTTGAATTTAAGAACGTAAATAGAAGTTAGTTCGTAAAATTGCTCCAATTTAGAGCACGTTAATAGGGAAGTTTTGAAAAATCTTTTGTCAATGTGCTAATTTAGTTGACACGTATTTTAAGACTATTTTACTGATGTAAGTTTTATTTTAACAAAAAAATAAATGATCACGTGTGACAGTCAGAAACAGAGGGATATAAGTGGCAAAATTGAAAATTTGGAGGTAACCAGTAGAGAGAGGGTTGTTCGAAAAAAAAATGATTTTTTATTTCGGAATTGCGTTACCTCTCAAAATTTGTAGTTTGATGTCCTTAATTGGGGAAAAATAAAAACAAATTCTGAGTTGACATCTTTAGTTCGCGCATGAGGCTGAAAATTTGAAAACATATGTTAAAAATTTAACTTTTCAAAAATTTAAAAATTATTTTTTTTTCTTATTTTCTAGTACAGCGGCCATAAATTATCAGTACATAGCGTAGCTTGAACCTTAAAAAAAATATTCAATATCTTTTACATAAGATATTTAGTCGCGCAAACGTTAGTTAAATTGTGGGCGATTTTAGCTCAATTCAAGGCGTATGCGCGAACTAAAGATCGTTAGCTATAAAACATTTTTTTAAGGTTCAAACTACGCTTTGTACGGATAATTTATGCCTGTTGCACTATAAAAATTACAAAAAATTTATATTTTTAAATTATTGAAAAATTCAATTTTCAACGTATTTTTTCAAACTTTCAGCCTCATGCGCGAACTAAAGATGGCAACTCGGATTTTTTTTTCTTTTTGTTTTTTTGTTTTTTCCCAATTTAGGACATTAAACTAACTTTTGAGAGGTAACGCAATTCCGAAATAAAAATATTGAGTTTTCCGAACCACTCTAGTAACCAGTGCAAATGGTAGGGCAAATGGTATCTTCTGTTTTAAGACAAGAGATAGTACGAGTAGATTCTGGTAGGTATGCTATACAGCATGATTTAGAAAAAGGTTTTAATGAAAACCTACCTAGGATCTGAACTTCAAACACGTTTTACTCAAAACTTTATAAAGCACTCTTGCATTCCTTTGCTTCTCACAGCCTCATATAACAAACACTATGATAAGTTTAATATTGTTGGTTAAAGTCAAATATTTTGTATGAATTTCAGATTTCTGTACTATGTAAAGATACGCATTGCACTAACATTGATAAATAACTTCTCCATAATTTTGATGTGTTGAAAATGTTAAGTATAGTGATTGTTTTGCGAGGGTAAAAATTAAGTGTTGGTAACATTAAACCCATAGCTGGGGTAAACATGTATTCAATGATGTAAAAACGCACAAATTCGAAAATTATTGCAAACACGCGTTTCGGGGTTACAAGCAAACCCTTTGTCAATGCAAGAAAATGTGAGCTTAAACACATTGGAAAATATTTATTTATTTGCAACAGGAGATGTAGTTGACTTAATTTTTTTTTAAATCAAAAAAGAACAATTTCATAAGAATATATTAGTGTCAACATGAAGTATAATTTCACTTGAAAAATACATTGTATATTACCTTAATAGGATAATACGAAACACAATCTTTTTTCTATATATTGTTATCTTTATTACCTTAAGTCTATTCATCAGAAAAATAACAACTGACAAAAATCATTAGGCAAGTAAAATCGACAGATGTTTCGTAAGCAGTCTATTTTCATCATATATAGTCGTTACATTATGAAATTTAACACATAAAGCACATAGTAGTTGCTAAAAACATTTCCACCAAGCTTCAGCTTTACAAAATATTGCATACAAAACCATTACTGCTACTACTATAAGAAAAAAGATATTAAGCTCTTAATTGCTACTTTTTTCTTCACTCATTTATCAAATTTTCAATAGGTCAATATGAATGAAATGAATGATTTGAATAAAAAAATAATAGTTAAAACCGAATTGATTTTTACAAAATTTTCACTTTTAACAAAATACTATATTAATAACTTTCAATGCGACTACTTTAAAAATACACATTAAATTCTTAAGTGCTATTTTTCTTTCATCAAGTACAGTCACAATATTTTCAACGCATGAGAAAAATACCACCGTCTTCAGTTTCACTAAATTTTCAATTTTACCAAGCATTTCTATAATTGTTCCATAAGACTAGTATAATAGTAGACATACAACTCTTAAGTACTGCCTTTCTTTCATCAAATACAAACAACATATTTTCAATTGATGAAATACAATACAAACAAGGAATTGAGACCGACATCACTTTGAACAGAATTTCACTTTTTACAAAATTTACTATATTTAACTTTCATTCAGACTGCTATGAAAGTAGTCATTAATATTAAAAGTATTAATTTTCATTCATCAAATACAGACTTTAGTACAAGTTACTAAAGCTGACACCAAATTTACTAGACTTTCACTTTTAACAAAATATTCTATACCTAACTTTTACTCAGACTACTATGAACGTAATCATTAATTTGAAAAGTATTATTTTTCATTCATAAAATACAGCCTTTAGTACAAAAAAGTAACAATTTTCATTCATCAAAAACAACTTTTAGTACAAAAAAGTATAAATTTTCATTCATCAAATACAGCCTTTAGTACAAGTTACTAAAACTGACACTCATCTGACATTTTTGCTCTAAAAAAGTACAGAAAAAACTTTGCTATGTGTACGATACCGCGTTGAAGAAAACTGATAACTAAGCTTCAGATATGTTGCTTGATTGATGTTAGACTACTTTAGTTTATATAAAAAGAGAAGATTTTATTTATTCAGGTTTAAAGCAAGTGGGGTACAAAAATGGTTATTTTTTTTTCAGGGAAATATTTCCCGAGAAGCCAGGGGCGCCCCGCCCCTCAAATTTTTGAGAAAGCAGAAATTCTCAATTTCCCGAATAGAAATCCAAATTTTGCAGAATGATGATAATTTTGCCGAATCATCAGACAAAGTTTACCGAAGAAGGAAATTTTTGGAAGGTCACGATGGCCTCCCGTGACCTCTCATCGGGACGCTACTGCGAGAAGGTAATTTTAGTTTAAAAAATCAGTTACATTAATAGATTTGCTGGTGTTTTACTCAACGTTTCATTAGATATTTTTACGACGTAGCAACCTATGGTTATAATAACATCTTTGCAAATACTTGAACAGAGAATGGAATGATACAAGGAAGGACCCAAAGCCCCTTTGAACCCAAAATGGCGGATAAGTTAGCCTGTTTTCTAAAAAGGTTTTACTATCAGGATTATACAATCCATTTAAAATATGTAGTTATAGATATATTATAATATCTACAATCCATCATTAGAGTCTATTAGTCAGTTGTTCAGTAATAGTGATCTAATAATATGTTTCGATCCAATGAAACGGCGCGTAAATGGAACTACTCTAGTAATTTGTGTCATTATTATGTATTGCTTACCAAATAAATTTAAATTTTACTTTTCTCAATAGTTCTTTTTTAACTAAGCGTTTAAGCTAAAGTGTCAGAAAAAAATAATTTTCCATGTAAAAAACTTTATTTAACAGAAAAAAACCGCTTTAAAAGGTTTTGAGTGAAAGCGAAACTTCTAAAATTAATTCTGCCACTTTTATACATTAGAAATTCAAATCTTGCCTTTTCTAATTTTTTCAGCGTAATGTAATGTTTCAGCAAAGCAAATTCTTCTGTTCAAATTTAACGAGGAAAAAATGCTGAAAAAACATATTTTTAGAAGTGTCTTGTCCAACACAAAGCTCTGAACGCTGTAAATGCTTTAAATCTAAATATAGA
Organism: Uloborus diversus; assembly: GCF_026930045.1. Classification (NCBI taxonomy): domain Eukaryota; kingdom Metazoa; phylum Arthropoda; class Arachnida; order Araneae; family Uloboridae; genus Uloborus; species Uloborus diversus. The sequence goes on along the minus strand of NC_072740.1, from coordinate 96,513,074 downwards.
AAAATCGCTTGCTTTCTGCAAGATTTTTTTTTTTTAACTTATAAAAAAAACTTAATTTACAGACTGTGTCGAAAAATGATTTAGTAACTTAATAACGAAATTATAAAAATGAAGTAGCTCTAAGAAGTTGTTAAAATCTTATTTGTGGAAAAATTTTCAAAATGCGATGTTCAGTTAGAAACATATCACAAGAGAAACGGTAGTGTTTGAAAGGATAACGTAAAAAAAACTTATCTGACCTTAGTATTTAAACTTATTGGATCTTCTGTTCACTGAGGAAATGAAGTTTACCTTTTAGATATAAAAAAGATCAGTGATTTGAAAATAAGTTTTTAACTAACCCAAATCTGTAGCGGAAGGGTTAGCGTCTGCAGATTTATAACACTTAGAACAGGAAAAGACAATACAAAATTTATGAGTTGATCAACGAAACTGAATCTTTTCGGACTTTGTGTGTGTTCCAAATCAGAGTATTGTATTTGGGTAATTATTACGGAAGAATAGTAAAAATCAATATCCGAAATTGCTGAATTTTGGTTCATCAATTTAAATAATATCCGCCAACTGATATTTATTTCCATATTTATCCTCCATTTATTTATGTTTAACAAATTATCATTGCTTTGCGCATGAGTAATTTATGAAGTGTTTTCAAATGTAAAAAAAGTAGCTCTAAATACAAATGTAACAGAGTGGATATTCAACAGTTTAAATTCATCATCAAAAAAAAAAAAAAAATAGCAGTGTCAATGTAAGTGTTGATTTTAGATTCTAAATAGCTGTAATATAGTGTACAATAGAAAACATAGACAATGCTGAGACATTTATTGAAAACTGTTTAATCTTTTAGATATTTTTTTATCCATCTCAAGTTGTGTCGTAACTTTTATTTTTAAAAAATATGTATAGCAAAACTAATAATGTACGTTGTCTTGGTTCAATCTTTAAACTTATCTAAAAAATCATATTTTGCCACATGTGAAATAGAATGTCGACTTATTTAGATTATACTGTAAGACTTGCATCGAGTAAACATATACGAGCTGCAAGGTTACAAGTATGACGGTGGGAAATGTACCCAAATTCAGAGTAAATTCAAAATAGCAATTCTCAAATTCAATTTTAACCCTTAGATATGAGAAAGATACCAATGATTTCATCAGGTGAAATTTTGAAATTTCAAAATGTAACTTAAGGGGGTCCGGGACACAAAAATCCTCAAATTTTGCAATTTTTTTTATAATTTGAAAAATTGCTTCGTTTTTTTCTGCTTAAGAGGACGTTTGAATCTTGTTTCTACCTTAAATAGAACGAAAGTTATAGTTATTTTTGTTGCATGCATCTAACGAATGTGTACATAACTTTGAAACTTTAAACGCGTTTTTCTCCATGATGCAATTTTTCCCGATTTCTTGCATTCAAACTCTTATAAGTCAGGAACCGATACAAATAAAGTAATGAAACTTGGAGCATATCTTTTTCAAGCAATTTACTTTAATTTTTATTCGGCGAATTTGAAAAAAACGTTTACTGCAAAAATTATGATTTTTTTAAAAAAAAGTATCTTCGAATTTTTCGAAATTTTTCTTCAAATATTTTTTATTTTTTATTGAATCAATATTTTTAAAATCGCCGAATAAAAATTAAAGCTTAGATATTTGTGCATACTTTTTTGAAAGAAAATTGAAAATTGACCAACAATATTTTGAGTTATAGCAATTTAAAGCAACCCCATTTTTTTGAAAAAAACTAATTAAATTTAAATAAAAAAATATTTTTTTTCATATTTATGTTATGATTTTGCTTGTTAAATAAATGATGAATCAGTTCAAAAAATTTCAAAACTCTAAAGTACATAATAAAAAAATTTTCAAAATGTGTCCCGGACCCCCTTAAATCTGTTATTCCTATGTAAAAGATAATTGATTTTGCACAATTTTATTTAAAAAAAAACTTTAAAATGCTCTTAAGAGTAAGTAAAAAATAATTTAGAATTCTTTTGAAAATACTTTACGATGTGTGCCTAAATTGATACTTGGTTTTGACAACTTAAAAAGCAATAAATTACTTTTAAATAAAAAAAAACCGTCTTCAAAAAATACCCGTGAACTAAAAAACAAAAAATACCTGATTTCACTTACATTCTATTTCCTACCCAAACATAGAAATGAAATGTATTTTACAATTCCAGTACACAAATCAACTAAACTAAACACCGAATTATAAAATAAACACTGATTTAAATTACAATACGATGAATTATTTTAAATACCTAACTAATTATATACGATCTCTTAATCTTTTGTAACCTTTTGAAGTCGGAGTCTCCAGTACACAACTACATAACGTAACTGATAACCTACCGAATCCTGTATTAAACACTAATTTAATTATACGCGAAATTAGTCTTTAAAACTAAACCTACTCAGTTACGTGAGGTACTAGTTTATAGGAGGCCCGATTTCAAATGTTATTAAAGATTAAGAGATCGTATATAATTAGTTAGGTATTTAAAATAATTCATCGTATAGTAATTTAAATCAGTGTTTATTTTATAATTCGGTGTTTAGTTTAGTTGATTTTTGTACTGGAATTGTAAAATACATTTCATTTCTATGTTTGGGTAGGAAATAGAATGTAAGTGAAATCAGTTGTTTTTTGCTTTTTAGTTCATGGGTATTTTTTGAAGGCGGTTTTCCTTTTTTTTTAAATTTAAAAATAATTTATTTTTTGCTTTTTAGTGGTGTAAATAACACGGCGAGTGTCTCGGAGACTTCCGACGACTGTAAAGAAAGGCTTCTTCAAATGTGTAACTATGTACAAAAAAAAATTGTCTTCACCATTAGTTCAACTTTATCAAAGTTTGCTTTCCGAAAGCAAATGCAAGAGTCACTAAAAAAAAACCCCGAAATCGCTTTAAGTTTAAATTTGCAAAATTTTAAATTTTAGAATTGTAATATTGTAAATTGTAATTTATGTTTCGCAATACGTGTCATGTAACTCGTTATAAAAGTCGCATGTTTCTTCACATGGCCCCACTATAGATGAAGATTAAAAATTCCACTGGAATGAATTTTATGTTTGCTTCGGAGAATCCTTGATTCAAAACTTTCATTATCATTACTCTTAATAATAATTTTTTTAGTACTTTCTTTAACTATAGGTAAAGAAAGTATATACCTTTGTTTTATGGCCTTTGTTCATCAATGCGTTTTATATTTAATCGTTTGTGAGGGAAATTGCATGAAATTTATTGTTTTATTCTTAACTTTACCCTAAAGAACAGATAGGGTAAATCAAAGATTTGGGACCTAAGTTAGACCACCCCTGAACAAAATCACCACTAAACAAAAAAAAAGCATGAAAACCGGTTCACTAAGTGAGACGATATACAAAGTTAATAAAGTACAAATCGATTTAAATGTGAGTATGATATTTGAAGAGTTTCTTCAATTTCATCAAACCTGAACTTGATTACCATTGGACGGCCGAGAAAGTATACCGTTTCAACAAAAAAAGAATTTTCCTTATCAGTACAGGCAGGGGCGTGCACAGAAATTTAGGAGCCCATCACAAATGACTTTTCCGAACCCCTCTCCATATTGTTTACCCCTATATTTCACCCCTAGTTATAAAAATATCGTGCCCCCTTCAGGCTCGGGCCTGGGCCAGCAGGAGTCCCTACCCCTCCCTGTGCACGCCCCTGGGTACAGGTGTCTTCGAGTATTTATGGAACATTGTACAAAGGAAAAACAAACCCGACGAGTTCAGAACCTCCTCCTTTTTTTGAAGCCTGCTAATTAATATAACCCTAATTTCAAATTGAACTGGTGGCATCGTGAAAAAGTAAATCTGGAATATTGGTTAAACTTCAGAAATCATACACAGTTATAATGAATATTGCTAAAGAATATAAATTAAATCGTGGGGGAGGGGTGTTCTGTATTCAATTCCCCCTCAATTGAACGCTAAATATATTTAAAAACTGGAATATTAAATAAAGAATTTTATATTTTAGTGCCTAAATAAAGTTATTTATTAGTAAATAAAATATTAAGGTAATTGATTCAACTATTAATATAGCAGAATGTATTTAATCTACTGCTTTGCTACGCAGTAATAAATACATTAGTAACACCTGGAATAAAAAATTACCATGCGATGCAGCGTTGAGAAAACTAATCATCCATGTGCCGCGAGAATTAAGTATCGTTCAAGAGAAAGCCAAAACCTTAGGCGTGAAAATACACCGATCACAGCAAAACCACGTGATCGTGACGTAAGAAATTTAAAGTTTCTTGGATTTCTCCGCGACCCCTTATCAGATCCAGACCAAATTACAATGGGACCATCTGGAAAGCATACCCTTCCAAACAAAAAAAAAAAAAAAATTCTAATCGTTTCAGTAGGCTTGGAATGATTCGAAAACACATATAAAAAGCCGCAATACGAAATCATAACCTCCTTTTTTGAAGTTGGTTAAAAATAGCTTGCAGGTGAAATGTCTAAGGTTTTGAAGCAGAAACTTAACAGTACAAAAAAGAAAGTAATAAATGTCGGAGCAATAAAATGGTGCTTAGAGGTGCTTATTTGAGCATTGAAATACGAATTTCGATTCAAATACCCAAATCGATCGCCTTTTTTTTTTCTCGTTTGAATTGTAGGTATCACATTTTTTTTTTTTTTTTGGAATATTTTGAAGTGATAAATCTCATCTAAGGAAGACTTTAACTAATAGTTTTCCAATTCGTAGCTGTAAAAAAATATAAAAAAAATCCTGTTCTGAGTTCTAGGTGTGATAAAATAGCCGATGTGGGATCAATTGATGGGTTTTTGCTTAAACTGAAACTGAAATAAAAGCCCTAAATTGTTGTAGGTACATGAATTTGTCTTTGATATTTAACTGTTATCGTGCTTGAAAAACAACTTTTTTTTTTGTTGCTGTGTTTCTTCATTTAATGCTTTTTAGAATATAAAGAGAGAATTTTCTTTGCATTTAATCTTTTTTAATTGTTTTTTATTTAATATTTTTGTTTAAGGATTGGATGTTGTCGAGTTTTTTTTTTTTTCCTCCAGATCACTGTTTTATTAGCACGTACTCATTCCTTAGCTTTCCTCTCTGTCATATAGGTACATTTTACCATTAATTAAAATATGGAAATCCTTTTAAGCTAATGTGCCTATAACTAGTCAATTAAATATAACAATGGGCCACATAGGACCATGATAAATTTCTTGGTCATTTCAATTGGTTTTCGGTACATAAATAGGTTTTTATTTAATATTATAATTTGTCTACTAATGCTACTTTAGGTAATTGATGCCTACTTTTTAACAAAGATGATCATAATTAATCAGTCATCACATACGTTATGAGTATGGACAATTAGTAATGAAAAATGTACTTAAGGATCAGATTGAGAGAAAACAAAATATTACCAATATTGACGAGTAAATTTTTTGTCTATTTACTGCAAATAATTGAACTCAGCCACCATGAAGAGTATTTTATACGACCATAACTAATCATATGAGACTATAAATAGAAAAATCAGTGTATTCAAATTTATTTCTAAAAATATATAGTGTAAATATTATTGTTTTAGTAAAGCTGGAAATGATTTGCTGATATCTAAAGAATGCTAATACAGAGGTAAAGTTTAAACCTTCTCACTTTTTACGCTATATACTTCTTTTTCTCGAATGGAAAAAATGAATGGTTTGTAAAAAAAACTACAAAAGTTACGCTTCATAATTCTTTTTTGCAATAAATGTGTGACAGTTATATGCTCTTTTTTTCCCATTTGTAATGATTTTCCGGGCAAAGTCTAGGTTCATTATGAGGCTTTCAGAAAAATCAACACTATCAGTAAAACTTCATAAGCTTTAAGGCATATAAATAATTAAATGTTTATTTATCTCAGCTTTACAGGAGAATATCTCCACGTTCAATGAGGATTAATTTATATTTTTACAAGAATTCGCTGATTTTCGAAAGAATTGCTAAAGAACCAAAGGTAAATGTTCTTGGGTCATTCTACTGAAAATAGTTCGAAATATTAATAGTCTGATACCCTTCAAATTTCTATGCGTAATTTATGGGTGGCTTTGTTTTTATTGAAACTAACTGAATCGGAGCTTGTACACTTGAATGCTGATCCCAAATCAGTATGTCCAAAGCTAATGCATCATGTTACAAATCTTAATTCCCAAACTACAACATTAGTTACCTGGTTTTCGGATTTATATGCACCTTCTTTCAGTTTTCCTAAACATTTATTTTTTAAATCCCTACTAGAAAAATTAACAGGACAATGGATTTAACTTGTCTTACCCTTATGCTCCTGTTACATCCTTCTTACTTTTTGAACAAGTTTCTGTATCAGTTGCTTTCGTAATTAAACTATGAGTGAGGAAAAAAGTATTGCGTAAATATACAAATAGCTCGTAGGTGGCCGCCACTGGCGAAAATCCCCCCCCCCCCTCCCCTGTGTCAGTTGAGTTTATTCATTTTCGTTTCATTCGTTAATTTATTTAGAAGGCTTTATTAATGATGCTTAAATTTTGAGCAATCTGATATATAGTGTGTTGTCATAATGTTTCTACATTGAATTTGGATCCTTATAACTTTTTTTTTCTTCTTGAACTGCACACATTTTGTTCACTTGACTTATTTTAGAAAGTATTTGCTCAATAAAAAATGTTCCGACCAAGATTGAGACGTCCCAATTCAGTCACTTAGAGACTTTGTCTCAAGTGACGTCTCTGCAACTTTACCGTGACATGTTTTGCTATCAGGGTTGTACATTTGTTACATTTATTGCAATTGCCAGATGCGCATCAGAATTTTTTTTTGAATCTACTTTCACACAAAAAAAAGTGAAAAGCTAATTAATTTTCTCTTTGTTACATAAATGATTTAATACAGTTCATGTGAAGGATTTTTTCCTTTTTTTAATTAGATCGAAGGGTGTTAAATTATTATTTTTGAGATACACTAAAACAGTCTATTGTTACATTATATCAAAATCTATTTACAAAATTCACGTTAGTTTGTAATAGTAATGCAGTCTATACTTGAGTAACTTTATACTTTCAGTTGAAATAACTTTCAGCTTTCTCTGAGGTATTTCATATTTTTCAGATTATTTGCAGAATACATTTTTTCCGAACTTGTTCAACTTTAAAAGTCAAAAAATATTTATATTTCCCCGCGTACAGAAGAAGTCAATTTGCGTAAGTCAAAAGGCCTAAGTTATGAAAAATGTTATGAATACATTCATGTTGAAAAGGAAACGTCTCTGAAACTTGATTCCTGCATAGAAAAATGCTTCTTTGTAGGGTCTTTTTCAAAACCACTTTGGTCTAAAATATGATACAAGTGAAGAAGTTATTTATGAATGAAATCTGCATGTAGCCGAAATTTAAATTCCTTAACGGAAACTTTCCCTGAAACAAAAATTTAAATTCTTTGGCTGAAACATGAATACATTTTGCAAACTGATATTTTATTTGCCGGTTTATTCTCAATTTTGTTGTACCCTTGTTATAATATTTTAAAAAGCGGAGATCGAAGTAGTTAATACGTCTTATGAAACAGTTCTAGTAATACTGAGGAAATGTTTTCTTGAATTTCATCTTTAGGAATAAAATAGGTACCGAAATTGATCTGCTTAATTATACGCTAAGCAGTATCAGCTTTAATGTCAGAAGTTAAATAATATATTATGGTTTCTCCTATTGAAATGGCAAGAAAATAATTGTATTGAAACGCTTCGAAATCACTATCCAGTATTGATAAATAGAATACAGTACGTAGAAAAAAGTTTGATTTTCCAACTGACATTTTCCTCATTTTTGATAATCGTTTAAAATTTTCATTTTGTTTCAAAAAAAAAAAAAAAAAACATCTGCACTTCTCCTAGCTCAAAAATAAATCTATATATTTTCCTGCAGTTTAGAATTATTTTAAGGCTCTTTCACCACAGAAGCCTATCACAATTACCAGCGCTTCATTCTGTGAATTGAGAAGTTATTTTGTAATCAATTGCCACTGTTCGTTAGCCGAAAATTCGTACTGACAACCTGCATATATATACTATATATATTTTAGGGTGGCCCACAAAAGTTAAAGTTGATTTTTCCAGTCGCACACCCTCTAATATTTCTCATTTTATGCAAAAACAATTGTAAAGAAAAAGTTTCATGTAATTTACACAGCGGCAACTCGTGCCGGTGTAAACTAAAACTGTGTACTACGCTGATTCGATTTTTTTTCGGAAGTTCGAAATGTCATGTTGATAAAACGTTTCCCCTATAGCCCCACATGATCACCAAAATAATTATTCAAATTTTAAAATATTTAAATGTCCAGCAGGAGGCCTAAAATTTATAATGTTCTTCCAAAAATTGATCTTTCTTAACGCTTAAACTGATGAAAATTTAAAGCCAGTAGTCAAATTTCTTAATATTTTTTTATAACATGATTGAATTGAATTAGTGAAGAGTTTTTCAGCAGCTGATATTTTAACAAACAGTATTTTTATATGAATGGTAATGTTACTATTCCGCTTCAGAAGAGAATTGTTTTACCTGTCTGGTTCAAATTAGTTTTCTACGCTTGCGTAAGCTTCTTTAGAAATTTTAATAATCTTTCCTTTCGTAATTATTGAGCAGAAAAAATAGTTATAGCTAAATCACAAGTTTTTTTTTTTCTCCGAATGCTCTTTGTGCTTCAATTAAAACTTTATCAGGTTAGGCATGCGTCATTGCATTGTTAAATTTAAAAAAAAAAATGTTGCATATAAAAATGTAGTTTCAACAAAGAAAAAATCCCAATACATAGGGGCATATTCGTAAACCGTGACGTGAGGGTTATGAATGAAATTTCAGTAATTCTTGCCAAGTAACATATGAATGCGGTTGTTCACGAGTCAAGCATCGTTTTGTTATTTTCAAATGATTTCCTACCTGAACTTTTATATTATAACACTCCCAGTAATATAAATTTCTGAAATGTTCCACACGTAAGCAATGTACTACATAATTACGTTTTAGATTGAAATGAAATGGTCACCAAAAAATTACCGTATTACACATGGACGAATAACATGAATTTTTAGAATACGTAAAAATTGCAGACAATGAATTTTAAATCCTTTTTGTCTGCAGTTAACCTACCAGCAACTGTTTTGTGCCACTTTTGAGGACACTTACAGTTGTTTATTTATTGAATTACTTTAACTATATTGACAAATTTTTACAACTGATTTTAATATTATAAAAAGTCTAAATATATGTATGTAAAAGAAGCCTGAAAATTATAAATAATCAATTCTCAATTTTTCTTGTCTGCATTTAACATCCCAGCAGTTGTTTTGGGCCACGTTTTGAAAAATTTTAGACTTATTTATTTATTAAATTACTTTAACCCTACTGAGAAATTTTTGTAACTGTTTTTAATATTATAAAAAGTCTAAATTTGCTAAATTTTTAATTTGTCATCACCGTTAAGTTAGTTTGGTTGAATATCAACTTTCCAATTAAGTTTAAAATAGAAAAATACTTTTGTCGCATGGTTCTATTTCTTTCACTAACGAAAAGGATTCATGTAACTTCGAAACACGTCTATGCAATTTTTGTTGCAAATATGAACCTAGTATTAACAGGTTTCTTCATTTGTACAGTGGGTTCAAAAGGATCTCTTCATTTGGAAGTATCTAGTCCAGAGGCCATCAATCCGGGTTCTATGATACCCTAGATATTCTAGAAACGTTTAAAGGGGTTTCACAAGTAATGGCCAATCCTTTTTAAGCTCAGAAAGCAATGGAAGACCTTTTAACATATTAAAAATTAGGATGGTTCGTATTAAGTGATTCTATTTACATCATTTAGAGAGAAGGTCGTCTTCAGAGGACCAAAGATATTAAAATCTAGTGGTTGAATCTATTGATTGAATGAGGCAGTAGAGACAAAGGGTTATTTTATTTGGTAAGTATTCTTAGGGGATCATGGAACTGTGACTGGAGTGATTGTCCAAGATCAACAAAACAGGGTCTGCTATCTTCGATTCAGTATCTTTGCAAAAGTACCAACCAAAAAATAAATCTCATTCGAGGAGACACTCTCAAGCTCGAAGATATATGTGTAACGAACTGTTGTGGAATCAAATTGCTGTTTAAATGAACGTCGTAGGACGATTTTTGAAAAAAGCAGGCTGTACATAAATTATTAGTTATTTATTAATTATTAGTATATTAATTGTTTTTATTAGAATATTGGTTATTAATTCCTAGCATATTAATTTGTAATTATTAGTATATCAATTAATAACTATTAAGATATTAATTAACAACTATTAGTATATTAGTCAGCAATTCATAGTATATTACTCGTGGCTATTAGTATATTAACTAGCAACTATTAGTACATTAATTATTAATTTTTAGTTTATTAATTAGTCAATTTATTAATAGTATATTGCTGATATATTAATTAATATAGTATTAATTATTAATAATTTGCATTTTAATTATTAAATTTTTGTACATAAATTATTAGCATGAAATCATGTATTAAATTAATAGTTTTAGTGACATTTAAATGTCTTGGAAACTGTTGCTGCTCGGAACTACACCACAAGAATTGCGCAGAATTATCCACAAAGACAAACATTTTTCTATGTTGCCTTGCGTCTTAAAACGTTTTTGATTTGAGAATATTTGCTATTAATAGGGTAGACTAGGTACGGAGGAAACAATTTAGCTTTTATCGTTTATAATTTTATTCTTGAAAAACCAAGTGACGATTGTGATACGTGAAAATGAAATATGTAGTTTTAGCTGCGTTATGGCTATATCATTACAGTTCTCGGATTACTAATTTTAGGAATATATGAAATTAAAAAAATATTTTTATTTGTTTCAACCGTCCCCATGCCAGGGGCGGTTGAAACAGCTATAGGGGTCAGTTGAAACACATACAAATTATAGACGAATACTAATGAAACATGTTTCATCAATCATTAATAGGTACAAATTATTAGAATAATTATGGTACCATATGACAACATTAATCACTCTTCAAGATTTAAATACTTTTTAAACATTAATCAGCCTTTGACAAGTAGTAGGTAAACATTTAAAGACATTACAAAAAACAATAATAATTTCAGAATTATGAATTAAATTAACAAAAACGTTTCTACAAAGAAATACACTAAATGAAAGAGACATTTCTAAAATCAAATAAACATTCATAATATACCTAAATAAAAATGTAAATAAAACAAAACCTTTTTTAAAGTAATCAGATCATTCAGAGTCGCAAATGTAGCTAAGATCACCCTTCTGTGCATTCTTCTTAAGCCCACTATTTGCACGAGGTCAGGCACATTGAATCCATTTTTCTCTGGATCTGCTCTCTGAATATGGTGATAAGCAAACAATACAGTAGCATTCTTCCTCTTCTGACTCTTCCGATGGCAATTCCTGTTTTTTTTTTTTTTTTTTTTTTTTTTGAATTTTTTTTAACCTTTTTCTCCGTTTAATCTTTCCTTAATTTGCTTAGCTTTGGTCCGTTTTGATTATGCTTCATGCTCTTTTCTTATCTCTTCTTTCTCTGGTGTATCAGTATATATAGTTGATTTTCTAGTTTTCCACCCTTTATTACGGGGGGGGGGTCTACTTGGAGGTGCTTTTGGTAATGGTCTTACTGCCTTTTGTTTCAACCGTACCCTCAAAAAATGCTTCAACCGTCCCCAATCCCACTTTTGGTAAAGTATACTTTATAGTTAAGACACTAATAATAACACATTGAAAATAGTCACTGTCCTTTATTCTACAAACGTCATAATATTCACAAACACACACTCAATACATTCGCTTAAAAACAATAGATAATATAAGCATAATTGTCAGAAGAAAAATACTTACTTTTGAGTAACAAAAAAATAATATGGCGCCCTGCCCACAACAACAGCGCGCGGGAAGCGGCGCGACACTGAATTCGTATTCGGTCCTGTTCCCCGCTTCGTTTTCCCCTGGCGCTCCACACTCCCCGCTTAACCATTTACGAGATATTTACTCTTTTCAACTGTCCTTTGTTTCAAACGTACCCAGTCTACCCTACGCGAAATCAATCACAATGTCATTAATAAACTGCAACCAAAGAAATAAATTTTAAAATTTTTGTAGTTACATTTTGTTTTAACGAGAAGATTATGTTAAGAAATGGAAGGCAAAAATATTGTCATATACTCTGACAAGAAAAAAAAAATCAAACATCGTCTTCTTCATTAAAGTAAGTTATAAGGTTCCCCTGCCAATGATCATTCCCCTGTCAGAATTTGACCATTTTCTCCACTGAAATTTCTTTTACGATAATAAAAGCTTATTTTAATACATTAAAGTTTTTTTTTTTTTTTTTTTTTTTGAGAATACGTCCATTACTGCAAATGTATGAATATATTTAAACTATAAAAATATTTTTTGAACATTTTCCTTTTCCTCTGTTCTTTTATGACAGCAAGCCAAAGTAAGCTACTATTATTTGTATCCTCAATACATAAAGCCATTCCATTATAAAAATAGCAAACCAGAAAACTATATTTTGTACATAGGCATCCACAATGCAAAATAAATTGATATAAAATATCCATGCTTGATTATGGCAAAATAATTAATGCAAGAACATTAAACTACTGCTCATTTGGAAGTCACAAACCTCATTTCCGAGGAGCAAAGTTTCCAAAACAGATATTCTATTCCCTTTCCATTAGAAGGTGACTCATTAATCGCTTCAGAATAAATAATTAACAGTACAGTTTTACATGCAACACCATGTTTAAAACGTTGGTTAATGCAACTAGTGGAATTCATATTCTTTTCATGCGGTTAATTACTAAGTCTGCAAAAGTTTTATTAAGTTCTTCGGGTAAACCTAATACCTCCTTTTACAGAGATAAATTGAAGCATTCGAAATGCTTTATGGTATCTGTATATATTTAAAGTAAACTGAAAGTTAGTTTAAAATAAACTATAAACCTGATAAATAGTTAGCATATTTTACTTAACGTCAAAGCTAAATTAGCAATGATTAAAATGTGTTTTTCCGATTGAGCAGAGTTGTAGAGTTTAGGATTTGGAAAAAATATATTTTGGAAAAATTTTAAAATTATGAATAAAACCCTTAAAATGTTATTACTGTAATACAAAATGCTGTTAAGTTTTCATAAAACGTATAGGTATGTTTAAGCATACATTATCCTTATATATTATTTCTGTAGCCTGTTTTTGATTTCTACGCGAGATCTTCCTCAATTCTTATTCGATTTCTTTGATTTACACCTTATTTTAAAGCTTTTTGTGCAGGCTACTGACGAAAAATAGACCCACGGTCAAAAAATTGTTTTTTCTGTTAAAAAAAACCTGTTTTAAAGAACCAGAATGAGGTTTTCGGTTAAATTTATAACTTTAACTTGCACTGTGACCGACAGAGCTGAATAGCTTGATCGGCAGAGCGTTCGACTGGTAACCAGGAGAATGAGTGTTCAGGCCTATGTCCGGACAATCTGCATCAAAAAATTAGAGAAATATCGCGCATTACATGGACACTTAATGACAATGAATAACAAACATGAGGGAAAAGATGAGATGGTAACGCTCCTTGCTGTTATGAATCTTGATGCAACATAGAGCTAAATTGATTCTTAATTGTAAGGTTTTTTTTTTTTTAATTTGGCTCCAGTAAGAAAATTAAAGCATAATGTAAGCGAAAATATAAATATCAGGTTCAAGATTTCAGACTACAATGGAATTGTTTTTTGTTCAGAAAAAAATAATAAATCGTATATTGAAATATAGATTCTTCTAATGAGTTTTTTACTCCTAGTACAAGTAAAAAAATTCCCACCTCAATTTAAAGGGTGAAATATACATTTTTTCTTCTTTTTGCAAAAAAAAAAATAGCCTATCACATTTTTGCTAAATTCGAAAAGCTACGCTTAAAAAAGGACTTAGTTCAAATTATTTTGTATTTTAACCATGCTTTGAAATGATGAACACGTGCTGCCATCTAAGCCATAACGATTCTAGTAGCCTGCGATAACAAATTGTATAAATTTTCAAAAATAAAAACACTTCTCTTCAATATCTTATCTTATATATCATTTCTGTTTATTATTTTACTGTCGGTATGCGAGATCTTTCTTATTTCTTGAAGAAATTCCCCCCTCATTATAAAACTTATGAGACTGGCTAATGATAAAAAATAGACTTACGGTCGAAAAATGGAGTTTTCGGACGCGCCCTTTGCTCTTGCAAAACCTTGATGCAGCCTGTTGTTTTAATTCAGATTTCTTTTTCTTTTTTTTTAAGCAAAGTTCTAATACAATTTTTAAATTTTTTGCGTCACTTTCGGCAAGAAAAAAAAAGTAAAAATTAACCTTTTTTTTCTTTTTCTTTCCTTTTTTTTAATAATAAAGCTTAAAAGCAATGGACTTAATTGTTCGGTTCAATTGATAAGTTATTTTCGGTAGAGCGTTCGGCTATAAACAATTTGAACATCGGGCAAGCTCGGTCTGTTCGACATAATAGCAAATTTACATTAATATTACGCATAAATGTACTCATAACATACAACAGATAACACGCGTGATAAAATAAATGCAGTGGGAATGCTACTTGCTGCTTCGACTCCTTTATGCAGGCTACAGTTATCATTCAGATAAGTTGACTATTAATCGAAGGGTGTTCTTCCTTTTTTTTTTTTTTTTAAAGCTTTGACTCCGTCCGGACCACTAAACATAACGTAAGCATAAAAAAGTATTAGATTTACCTCAAGAGAATCCTTTTTTGCAGAAAAACATTTTCATTGTATGCTGAAATGTTGATTTTTCTAATAGCAATGTTCGACCTTTTGTACAAATGAAAAAATACTACGCCAAATTGAAACTACGAGTTTCACCCAGTAAACCTTTAACTATTTATTTTAAAGAGCGAAATGCCTTATGAAACGATTCGAAGCACAGTGCGGAGTTCCGCACTGGTCGACTAGTAGTATCTAATTCATTTGCGTTTGGGAAAATATTAAAGTAATTAGATGACATCATTCTTTTCAAGAGACCAAGTTCGGAAATATATGTACGGTACTCATAAAAAATTATCTGTATATAAGCAATAATCCGTTCTCAAAGTCTTTCAGGAACCTAAAGATATCGTATGCTTGAGTAAATTTATTAAAATTTTGGTATACTTTTAATTGTGTTTTTTTTTAATCACTGAACGGGATGTAGAAACACCAAATTCGTCAAAAAACCACGATTGAAAGCGATTGGTTTCTTGAGATTTTACTTTTTAAAAAATTATCGTTCGTAATTTTAAGTAGATCTTAGTAAGGATCTTAGTAAGAAACTAACAGCTGGTAATAAGTATTTCCGATACATTCATCAGTTTTACGATAGCATAGTATTGAATACATTGCAATTTTTAGAAAAATTGTGCACTAAATTTTGCATTGATATCATCTTCAAAAACATAATGAAATCCACATTTTCCCCACATGTATATCTGCAAAACATCCTTACTGATAAATACTTTTTTAGATTGTACATAAACTGATGCACAAATTACGTTTGAAAACCTTACTACCTTGCAGCTATTTTTCTAAACATAGTTTTTTTTTTTTTTTACAACCAACTCATTAATCTTTAATGAGTATTTAATCGATAAATCAAGAGCTGCGTAAGTGATGCATGTTTTAAACATAAGTTAATGCAATTAGAACACTAAGCTTCTTTTATCGTAGTCGATAGCTATATATATCTTCCAAAAAATTTAATTAATTCCTCATGAAATCTTGATCTTTTTGACGAGCTTTTGTAAATCACAAGCATCTAAAATTTTAATTATCTAGCTTGTCAATATGATGCAACTTAAGGCAAAGTTTCTAAACTAGTGATCTGAGCAGTCTCACAAAATCTTTTGCTTTTTGGTTCTTTTTTTTTTTTCAAGTATCATTAGAGAGTAGATTTAATTAAGTTCTAAAAGAAAATTTTTACTTGGTTCTCTTGAAGAGTTTAGCAGTTTTCCATACTTTCAACTGCAGTTTAAAAGGTATAAATGAAAGAAAATGTTGTTTTCATACATAAAATTATAGAATACATACATTTCCTTATGACTTTAATAAATTTCTTGACAACACTTCAAATTTTAATGAAAAGTTATAATCATCTAAACATCATGCGAAATAATATTCTAGTTTATTTTTATTATTACTATTACTGTTATTATTATCATGGTTATTATTATTATTTTTTAAATAGCGGTAAAACTAGCTTTCTTTCATATCTTCATAGTAATCTTTGCTAATAATAAAGCTGAAAGTATCTCTGTCTGTCAGGATTTCTGTGACGCGCATAGCGCCTAAACCGTTCGGCCGATTTTCATGAAATTTGGCACAAAGTTAGTGTGTAGCATGGGGGTGTGCACTTTGAAGCGATTTTTCGAAAATTTAATGTGGTTCTTTTTCTATTCCAATTTTAAGAACAAAATTATCATCAGATGGACGAGTAAATTACCAAATTATCATAACGTGGAACCGTAACATGGGTACAAGCCAATTGGAGAGAAAATTCACCATACATTATTTGTAAATATATAGGCGAACCAAAAGATCTATTATTTTTTCTATTACGGGAAAAGCCGTGCGGGTACCACTAGTAGTCAAATAAAGAGTGGACCGACCAGTGAATGAACACCCCACAGTGAATGAACAGCTTTATTTATTTAATTTTTTATTTATTTATTTATTTATGTTGAAAAAATAAAGCTGTAAAGCTTTTTTTTTTTTTTTTTTTTTTTTTTTGAAAAAATAGCAGTAGTAGCTTTCTACTACACATTTCCATAAAGAAAACGTCTAGAAAATGCTGTGTTTGTCCATTACTTGGGTCATTCATTCACTGGGTTAGAAAAACCCTGATAAAGAGCAATAACAGTTCTCCCAAATTTTCTAAAACTATTTTTTTATAAATGTTTTACTGGCATTAGCCAAATGCTAAATTACACTTAAGTGTTCCTTCATTTGTCGGTCAATACTAGTAAAAATTACTATAAATTAACCTACGCAATACTATTTCTTATTCTTTAATGTTTCTTAGATATTTAAAAAAATTAAAATCAGTTTTGTGGCGGAAACCTATTTACCTCTGTTTCTACTGTGGACAAAGCACACATTAAAAAAAAAGCAGTTTTTTTCTTTTTTTTTTTTTTTTTGGAAAAATTTAATATTTTTGGAGTGGTTAAGAGTGGTTAATGAAGTGAACGCATTCATTATTTTATTTTAACAATACAGATTTCATAGTCAGTTGCTGCAAAATTCATATATTAACAGATTTTGTAGCTGATTTGCGGCCACTTAACGCTTATAAAATGTTAAATAAAATTTTAGAGAAGCATCGTGACCGAAAGTGTTACTGAAATAAAAAATATCTCCTTCAAGCAGGATTGCGGATACTCAAAGTTTATGCAAAACCTGATTTAATTTGTCCTAAATTTGTTAATAATGTAGCAAAATGAGTTCAAAATAGTTTTTTTTTTTCAATTTAATGCAGTTAAATTTAAGTTCTTATTAATGAGAGGTCAAGCAATATTTACCAAGCAAACATAAGACACGAAATTAAAAATAAGAATGCTTTCTTTTTTTTTGGGGGGGGGGGAGCATACTAATTTTGCACGGTTAAATACCGTTGTTTTAGCTTAAAATAAAAACGTTAAAAAAATCCAAACGTTGTTATATTTATTCCAAATAATTTGATAAAAAATTATGTTTTTATGTGTCCATTTAAATTAAATTCAGTGCACCGTATACGTGCCTTCTTTATATTATTATTTAACAGTGAAAAATGCCAAATCGTTGATATTTTTTAATTAAATTTTAAATCTTAGTAATTATCTGTAGCGGTACTTTTCACTAAGTCTCTTTGACAGTATTTAATTAATAAGAGTATTCAAGAGTGTTTTTAATAATTCCTTTTGAGAGTAAATGACTTCGTACTGCATCTTAACTGAATCGATCATTTCAGAAATGGTCTAAGTCCTACGGAAATCCATTAGACTTACACCCTTTCTGAAATAATCGATTCAACTGAGTTTTACATTCTTTTCAATTATTGCACAGTATTCAAAAGTTTTTGTTACTAGGAAATCATTAGTTAAATTAGAAGAATTAATCAGTCCTTTTTTGTCGACTTTTAGAAAATCACATATACATCTTATTGCTCACAAATGCAGCAAATTGTACTTACTACTCAAAAAATGTTCAATAAAATTTAATCTATTATAATATATGAAATTATTCACGGAGTTATGTTATAATATTATGAAGGTAATATAGTAATCTCTGTTTAAATCTCAAGTTTTAAAAGAAAGGGTAAGATAATTCCTTTCCTGCAAATCTAGCAAGATTTTTGTATTCAAAAAAAATTACGGCATAAAATTTAAAACACATATTTGCCACTAATATTGATCGTTTTATAACAAATTTTTTAGGTTTTGACACAGCATTTGCTTCTGAAAATAACTACATTCTAACGTTGACACATTGTCGGGTGAACTTCAATTCTGTCAAAACCTAAAGCTTTCAAAACAGATGTCATTCAAATCTGCTCAAAGATCGAAGGGTTTTACGCTTCTTACACAAATAAATCAGACGTATACACGAAAAGATGACAGCATTTCCTTTTTCATGCAATTACTGTAAATTAGATGACACCGTTCTGTCACTGTATTGACACAAAAAAATGTGGATTACTCATTGCAATGGGATTACTCAAGCAAGGAAAAAATTTCAGTGAGCGAAAAAAAAAGGAAAACAATTCACAAAGACATTGAAAAAGAAATAGCGAATTAGGGACTAGCAAGAAATTTTAAGAGCTTATGTCTTCAAATCGATTATAATTTTCTGAATGAGATAATTCATTTGATTCGTTTCATTTGATTCAGACTTTCTCTTAGTTTTAACGAATATTATTTTTTTTCTTGATATTAAACAAATGCTTATTCGTGTTTTTTCTTGCTATGGGCATTCCGAAAGTTTTATTGGAACTCAAATCATGATATTCTGTACTTAAAATAAATCTTCTTTAAAGAATTAATAGTTTTTTTTTTTTTTCAAAGCAATTGCCTTTAACAGAAAAGAGTAATTTGGTTTCAATGTATATTTAAAATACATCAGAAAGATTAAAATGTTTCCTTGGTCACAAAGTTATTTTTTGCCTAGAGCTTAAAATATTGAAAACGTTTTTTTATTGGAAAACGATTTGATGTGTGCATCACATGACTTCCTTCTACACCAATTTAATGATGATAGCAACATGGAGTAAGAAAGGAAACACAAAATATTTTCATCCAAGTTTCCAGCGAACCGAAGCAAAAAAACGTTTTACACAGATTTATTTTCCCATTATTGGCAATTTTAATGTGATTCAATGGTTAACTTTTTAAGGGGTCTAAGGTCTCTTAACCTTCAAAATTTTCAATTTTCTGTTCAATATATGTTATGCATAATTTAATTCTGAACAATTTGATACCTTATTTATTACCATACGCAAAAACTTTTCAAGTTATCGTGAAAATGCGTAAACATTCCCCATCGAGATTTATGTTTACAGCAGTTGTTTAAGCCTCTTTTTCTCAAGTTCCGGTTTCTCGTTTTGCGCGCATGATATCTTCGAAAGTTTCTTATGTATTTCCGTAAAACTTTTCATGCGTGCTTGTCTGGCTTACCTTTATGATCTGAACCTAAATTTAAACTAAAAATAAAAGTTAAATTTAAAAGAAATATTAATTTTCCCCCAAAATTTTGGAAAATTTTGACATTAACTTATAAAATTTCAAAAAAGAATTGAATCATTTAAAAAAAAAACAAATAAATTCAGGTTCAGATCATAAAAATAAACCGGAAAAGCATGCACAAAAAGTTTTACGGAAATATATAAGAAACTTTTTGAGATATCATGCGCGCAAAATGAGAAACCCGAGAAAACGCAACCTGAGAAAAAGAGGCTTAAACAGCTGCTGTTAACATAAATCTCTATAGGGAAAGTATACGCATTTTCACGATAACTTGAAAAGTTTTTTGCGTATGGTAATAAATAAGGTATCAAATTGTTCAGAATTAAACTATGTATAACATATATTTTTTCCAGAAAATCGAAAATTTTGAAGGTTAAGAGACCTTAGACCCCTTAAGTATCACCAACGTTGGCCGAATTAAAACCAGACTTAAAAATTTTTTAAAAAAATCGCCAAGTTGGCAACAAAACTTGGCATCCAAAAGCTTGGCGATATGTCGCCAAGTGTTTGACAAATTATAACACCACTTGAGTTAGCATTGAAATTAACACTGATTTCCTCCCAAAAAAGTAAAAGACTCCCTTAGGAACATCCGAATACAACCAAAAGGGAAGGTGCACAACTAGACCCCACTAGGAGTACGTACCAAATTTCACCATTCTAGGACATACCGTTTTTGAGTTATGCGAGATACATACGTACATACACACATACGCACATACATACGGACGTCACGAGAAAACTCGTTGTAATTAACTCGGGGATTGCCAAAATGGATATTTCGGGTGTCTGTACGTTCCTAGGCATGTATCCACGTGTGTTCGGGTCGAAAAAAAAACTCAGCATTCATTCGGGGGTGCGCAAAATGGAAATGAAGGTCGATTTTTGAGTGAAAATTTTTCCGCGAATACAATACTTCCTTTTTTTTAAAAGGAAGTAAAAATCACAGAGGCAGATTTTTTTAGCAATGAAATCTATTTAATTTCAAACTGCCCAATGAATTAAGCAACTCATCCACACTGCAAATAAACCTGCACAATTTTTAACATTTTGTTTCAGAAAAAGTGATCCTAATGTGTCAATGTGAACTATGACGTGTTCTGAATGTGCTCCGTCAGAAGGAAAATGTCTCAAAAGTGCTCCGAATGTGCTCTGGATCAGTGGCGGATACAGCCGGCGGGCAACCGGTCATTTGCCCGGTGGGCCGGTTATGCTTCGAGCCGATCAACTAACAGCGAAGTCTTTCGAGCCTGTCTATTAACAGCAAAATGTAAATTTTGCGCGCATGTGTTCAGAATAACGCAAATTCGCAAAACACAGTCTCAGCTCCTCTTTACGCATGGGCTAAAGCTTGCGGGTGGAGGGAGGCAGGGCCGTCACCAAGAGGGGGGGGGGTTCGAAATGGGGTTACCCAGGGCTTGATTAACACACAGGCTGAAAAGGCCTAGGCCAGGGGTGCGATGTTCCTAAGGGGCCCCAAATGTTTCAAAGAATTATGCATAGCATTGCAACAATATGAAAAATACATGTATTTTTTAAAAAATAAAAAAATATGACTTATTAATTGGAACCCTCAGGGTTTAGTTCCCAAGCACGCTTCTTACTCATTTTATCGACTCACTGAAAGGATGAACGACTGAGTCGACCATGCCCGACCTGGGAATAGAACCCGGGCCTGCAATGTGAGCTTGATATATATTAAATACATAGTTTGAAATCTGCATTCAAACCTTCACTGCAAATGCATGTACCTTTTCCTTGACATTCATAACTTGATGTTTTACACTTAATAGATTTAAGACTTTTTTTTTCATCACAAATAAAAAAGTAAAAATATATGCACTTTAATGCATATAAACACTTATCTTTTTTAATACATTTTGTACATGAAAGTATGCATTATGTCTATTTTCGTCTGATAGTATGATTTAAGATAATTTTTCCTCCAGTTTGTACGAAATTAGGATCCGTTGTAACGTGTGTAGAGAAAAATAGTCTGTTTAAAACGATGCATGTATTGAATGCCAAATAAAAGCTCTGAGATTTAAATTCGAAAACTGGAACTCGATTTCCAAAGGATAAAAGTAATTTTGACGCAGTTCTTCTTAAAATAGATTTCAAATCAGTCTTCGAAATCTAAAGCTATCCTATTTTCCAGGTGTCAGCTTTCGTTTCATGTTTGAGGGTTAAGCAGAAAGTTAGCAAAAAAATACATAAAGCTTTGGGAATACGAAAATAAAGACAAAAAAATCATTTATTTTCGTGATCTAAGATCTGAAATTAAGATCTTGCATAAGATTTAAATTAAGCTTCTGCATTTAGATTTTCGTCCCAATTATGAACCTGTGCATCAATAAGAGTTTTTACTGAAAAAAATTAGAATAATTTCTGGGAATTTAGATTTACAAATTCACCAAAACTTGTCAGCTCTTGTGCTGGAGTAAAATTCGTGCCTGGCACAAGAACAGAATGAAAAATTCGCGAGTTCCCGTGTCACTTTTGACGCTAGTTCTTCTGGGTTAATGTCTAACAGCCCGTCATGGGTTCCTCACCAGAATGAAAATTAATTTTTTTCTTTTTAGTTTCAGTATTTGTTTTTTGTTATGTGTTGTTGTTTTTGGAATATTTTCTCTAAATTTGATTTAAGAGTATTCTGATTATCAGTAGCGGTTAATGGTATTGATATTTTCTTAATATATGTGCTTTGCTGTCACCTGAGTAAGCAACGGAAGAAGAGGGATTTTCTGTAGGTTTTAGGTGGGTGATGATGGTTTTATATTGCTAGTTCTAACTCCCTCTGACTGTATGCTGATTTGAGGTTCGTTTATGAGTACTTTACTTTATGAAGTTGCCACCATTTACGCTGTTATTTTGGTACCAGCACTAAACTATCCACCAAAGCTTAAAACAAATGATTAGGAAGAATGATGCTGTTACGATAAAAAAAAATGATGATGGTTATGAAAGCCAGAAAATGTACTCCAGTAATACAAAAGTCAGTAACATATTTTGATTCGGTTAGATAAAGATCCATTTTGGTACCAGCGGCATCCTAAAAAAGAAATAAAATAGAAACGTCATTAAGTATCCTATTTTGTACAATACAGAAGTCACGCACCATAAGTGCATGCCCTCGTAAAGGAAAATGGCTTATTCATACACACAGTGCTCTATACCTATACAGTGCTCTATACATATCCTACACTTAGTTAGACTTCGAAATCATGCATGGTTACGATATTTAGAGTACAGGAACTGTTTTAACATAATGTGGTTAAAATTTTCAGTAGCGAATGCATGCACTTACCTCAAAATAACGATTGAATTGCTAAAAGCTATCGTTGAGTTGGGATTCACGGAATACACTGGTTAACCCATAAAATGCTTGATTTTTTGAAAACACTTTAAAATATGTTCTTTGGCTTTAAACTTCTGGGGTTCAAGTCATGAGAACAATACTTTTTTTTTTTTTTGTAATCATAGTTTTTTTTATAGATACTATATATAGTTTAATTTAGGTATGGTTAATCCGGATACGCAACTATTTGGCAACATTGGGCTTTAACCAAAATAAAAAAAGCAAATAATCTACCATCAAATGTCCCAAAACAGTGATAAAAATGGTAAAAATGCCTTACCATTTAAGTAGTAGTAAAATTTCATTCGTCATAGAATAAAGAGAAAACGGCATTTTCAAGCGCGCTAAACTAAAAAGAAGTCCTACATTAGCAAATGCAGAAAAAAGAAATCTATTTTTGTTTTCCAACAGATTGGTGCATTTACCAGTATAAAATTGATTTAACAGCATCTTCAGTAAGTACCTTCTTGGTTATTAGCAACTACAGTTTCAATTTGTTATTACAGTAAAAGGATAAATTGAATATGTTGTCAAATGGTAACAAGAGGAAATTAAAAGTTTAAGAAGACTCATTGTGTGTGTTCACCTATAGTGTGGATTTGAGTGCCTCCAATCTAGAATTACAAGTCATACATATGGTGCGGCAGCTATTTCGGATGAGATGGATTTACCCCACTAAATTTATTTTTTTAAACACCTTGCTTCGCCTTGAATGACTTTTAAAATAATAGTTTATACGATTTTACCAAATTTGTTATCCAGTTATATTTATCCTAATTGGTTTAGTACATCTTTTCAATTATTTTTACTTAATTCGGAGTCTTTTAGTAAGCTTTTGAATTCCGTCGACTTCAACACGGACGCAGTTTTTAATTACTTTTGTCAAGTTTTGTGTATTTCTTTATCGTCTACTACCTCCAACAATAACCATTCACCTTTTATTCCTCTTCTGCAGTTTCGCATTACCTTACCGCCCAAAAGATTAACTAGCCTCTTTGAAATTTACCATTGCTGACACACACATTATAAGAGTAGAAGTATCGTTTAGTTGAATTTAATTAACATAGAAGGATAACTAAAGCGATTAAATAAATCCGGCTCCTCTTCGATTTTAATTAATTTTATACTTCTGCTTCTCTGACTTTTTATTATTATGTTTAACTCCGCAGGCTTATCTTCAAGATTGAAGGAAATGTTAATGTCTTGAAAATTTAACTTCAAGAGCGAAATTAGGTTTAATTTATTGACGCATTTTCTTTAGAAATTCTCTGATAAAACACAAGGAGCATTACTACTAAAAATGAGTTTCGGAAGTATCCAAATGTGTGTCATGAAAACAAAGAGTTAAGTTTTCTCCAGCTCTCTCAATTAGGATTCTTTTAAATGTTATCTCAAAGTATCAGATTGCTTCATGTAGATTTTTATTATGCTTTAAAGGATGTTAGCTTTGAAGAGTAAGATTAAGTTATATAAAGGAAAAATAGCAATATGCTGGTTGACTAGCATAATAATACACTCCTGTTTGTGAAAAGTGCAACACCATGACGGAAGCATCATAATTGAATGAAATTTAATACAGTTGAGTGGTAATGGTACAAATAAATGATTGCATTTTCAAATCAAACAAGCATTAAAAAGAGATAGAAATTAGTATTTTGTGTAGCCACCACGCGGCGCAATAAGAGCTGCTACACGGCTCGGCATGGAGTAAAACAAAGTTTGAATGTATGCCTGCCCAAGAGTATTCCATATTGTTTGTATGCGCAACCAAAGTTCGTCTGTCGAAGCAACAGGACGAGGATTGCGAGCGAGACGCCGCCCAACGAAATCCCTCACATGTTCAATCGGTGACATATCCGGGGAATATGCAGGTCAAGGAAAAAGCTGTACCTGCTGCGAATCAAGGTAGGATTTGACAGTCCTGGCGACATGTGAACGGGCATTATCCTGCTGGAATGCAGCTCCTGGCAATCCTTTCAGGAAAGGAATAGCTTGGAGCTGTAAAACTTCGTTTATGTATCGGGTACTGTTCAAATTGCCCACAGTTCGTAGCAATTGTGATCGTCCATGATATGCTATAGCACCCCAGACCATAACTGCGGGTACTCGTCCACTGTGGCGTTCGATAATGCACTCAGGAATGTGCCGTTCACCGGCATAGTGCCTGACACGAATTCGGCCATTATGGTGCCACAAATGGAAGCGAGATTCGTCAGAAAAGACGACCTGCTGCCAATCAGCACGCCAGTTCCTATGCACATTGGCCCATTGTAGCCGCAGGCGGCGTTGGTTTTGCGCGAGAGGAATCCTTGCGCGCAGCCCACCCTGCAGCAGACGTCTCTGAATTGATGAAGCACACAATAAAACACCTGTAGCTGTTGACCAGTGTGCTGCCAATTGTCTAGAAGCTGTGCGGTCCGTCAGCGCCATACGCACCAGGTGTCTGTCATCGCGGGTTGACGTCACATTTCGGGGTCCACTCCCGGAAAATTCCGAGCTGTCCGACCCTCGTCCGTCCACTGCTTCCAAACACGCATGATTGTGCTGCTGTTACGCTGCACACGAGCGGCTACTGCACGATAAGACAATACAGCTTCACGAAGGCCGACGATTCTGTCCCGTTCAAACTCCGAAATTTGCTCAAATTTCACTTTCTTTCATCGAAGAGGCATAGTAAAAATTTAGTTAACGTTTACTCTAGCATATAACCACCGATAATCATACACGCCTCGCTACAGCCGTCTATTTATATTCGGTTCCATCCTGTCGTTCAGAGGGCGCTGCTCAGCATACGCATGCACTAACGGTCTGCAATTCTAATCATTTGCATATCATGCCCTACTTTACATTTCCTGCAATTTTCAGCTCACTCGCGTGAGTCCTTCGTGGTGTTGCAATTTTCATAAACAGGAGTGTATATTTTATGAAATATCGTATTTGGAATGATAATTCCTATTTTATTCTTGTATTTGCATCCCTGTAATTAGGACTCTTTGAAAGAGCAATAAAAGTATTTTCAAATTTTTCTCAAAATAAGAAAGTATTTCACTTCAAACTCGTTACCCCTTCACATTTCTGATTATTACATTGCAACAAAACATATTATCAAGGACGACACCATTTAAAGTTTATTTGCTCATTTATTACGAAAAAAAACCATTAAATTAAATATCCAAGCCCAGTAGTGATGATTAGATTTTTTTTATAAATATAGCTGGTATTTGAAATAACTAAAATGACGAAAGATTAAGTAAGTACTTAAACAAAAAACATTTCTTTCTTTCTAATGGGACTGAGTTAGAGGCACTACCTTTTGCAGAACTTAAAAAAACATAATGATAGGTTTTGAACTCTCTTAATAGAACATACTTCAAAATGATCATAGGATCTTTATTTATCTTTAAAAGCACAGTATATTGGTTCTTAGATATTTATAGACAAAACAATGTTTTACTGTGTTGGAAAAATTTTAAGTGTATTATTTACGTTTTCTTTATTATTACTGAGCACATAAAATACAGTTAACAGTTGTTTATTTTTTCAATGAGGAATGGGAATAAATATAGTTTATTTCAGTATAAATAAAAATTAGCTCACTCTGTAACTACAAAATTTAGAGATGCGTTTCAAAAAAGATTAAAGCTAAAATACCATGTGCACTGGAATTTTTATACAGTGAGCCTGATATAGGATAGTGTCATAAACCATGTTTACAGTACGGTTTATGCTACATTCACATTGTTAGGATGTATGTAATATCATTGCTGATCGTTTATATTATTTGTTTTCGAGTAACGTTTCTCTTAGGAATGCTTATTGAATTCCTGGAGATTTTTTGTGGATTTTTTTTAGAGTCTGACTGACTTTGAAAGAAAATCTTTACAGAACATTTTCAACGAACTTAAATGTGATGTTACGGTTAAGTATATGATTGTACGAGGGGTCAGTCAGAAAGTTAGTTGCACTGCTCAAGAAAACAAAAAAAGGATTGAAATTTTACTATAACTTTATTGTTATCATAAAGTTCCATAACGGCCAAAAAAAGTTTTTGTTGCAAACAAAGGGACGAAGAAAACCATAAATGCTTCATAAATTATCAGTTTTTTATTACTTTCTCAAATTGTCTGTACAATCAGGATTTTTGCTATTCAGAGTTATCTCTGGCTCCAATAAACCCTGATTAACGTATTTTTACTGCATTATCTGTATTTTAAGTGACATTGAAGGAAACTCAAGTTACATGAAATCAAATTCTCCGAACTGGAAGATATTTTAACGAGCTACAGAAAAGTGCATTTATTTCCAAAAAATTTCGATACAAACAAAAATATCCTATATTCCTCATTCCTTGTTGTACCTTAAAAAACTCGGTAGGTAAAGCATATTTTCACTCAGGAACGTCAAAAAATTCGTTCAATTCAAAATCAAAGAAACTGTTTCAAAGAACTAAAAAAAAAAAACTTATTTTTTTTAATCGGATTCCGAAACCACAAATCAGAAGTTTGTAAGATTTATTGTTTTTATTATAAAACCTATAATCTGAGCCTTGGAGTCATGAAGTCGGAGTCTGGATCATTTTGAGATAAAAGAGCCGAAGTCGGAGGCTGAAGACTTCAACAAGTATGAGTCGGAGTCAAAAAGTAGGAGTCGGACTGGTTTTAGGTAAAGGAGCCATAGTCGGTCGTTTTCTTTCCTACTCAGCAGCCCTGGAAATAAGAATACGATTTCACAATACTTTAAAATGAATGTCTTTTAAATAATATTTAAATCAAATAGTGATTCGTGATGACTTTAATTACGTATTAGGAAGATTTTTGCAGGAAACGAAAAATACGTCACATATAAACTTTCCAGTTTGCATAATTCGTTAAGTGGAACTTCCACGATATTGATTTTTTCATTAAAATATACTTGGCGCTATAAATGGAAGAATAACACAATTGCGTTGGCTTGACTTTACTAAGACATTGCCTTTCAAGTGATGTAACACCCTTAGAAATAGAAATATAGTTAGAAAGAAATCTCTTAAGAATTTCGATCTTCTTTTCTCATAAAACTTTCAGTTAAGGCATTCCTGCAACTAATTAAAACATCTTGGTTTGAGTGTTGGGAAATGTTAGTGAAGTGCTAAGAAATCAAAAATTAATGTAGGGGATTTTACGTTTAATACAGAGTTCTAATTAAAGTTTCTCTGGGTGCAGTCAATTAGTCAAAGGTAGACTGAAGATTCACTTGCATTAATAAGCGTCCTGAAATGCTTAATTAAAACTTAAAATATTTATCATACTTATTACTCAAAAACTTAAGCTATAAAAACGTTTCATTGCTTTTAAAACCAATGAAAAATTTTTTTGGTTTTTTTTAATTTTGCGATTCTAGAAAGTAAAAATAAGTATAGTCTTAATAATGTGTAGCGAAAAACTATTCACTAAAGCAATGCGATAATTTTCAAAGCAAAGTTGTAATTTTTTATTTTCAAGCTGTTATTAAAACGTTTTTATTTTTTATTTCTTTAGAATTGAGTGAAGAGTATTTTACCCATTTTATATAAATACAAGTTCATACACAAAAAGATAGTTTCAAGCAAATATTGCTGATTAACAGACTTTCCAGTTGTTTAATTTAAACTTAGTTGTTGTATTTAATTACAAGTAATGTTTTCATAGCATAATATTGAAAGTTCACAGCACAAATTGAAAACACGTTTAGAACACTTTAAATAAGGAAAAGTGTTCCAGGTCCCTGAATCTGCTCTAAAATATGCTACAACATTCTTAATCATAAGTAATAGTTTTGAATGAAATCGAATAAGTACTAAAAAAGAACTTAATGACCTTTAATAAATTATGAAGTTATAATTCTCAGTGCATAAGAACTGAGCATCCTGATTACTTTAAATAACTTTTTTTTTTTAATTTATTTTTTTGAAATCTCATTATTATTATTATTTTTATTATAAATATTATTAACTTTTGTGAAAAGAAGGCCAATAAACATGAAACAAACCCATAATCACAAGGAAGTGATTGTTAAATATTCATGCGCTAAGTCAAATAGCTGGTGTTACTTTCATAATCTCCAACTTAAGATTTTCTATTATTTTTGTAATGAAATATATTAGTTTCCTCTATCATTTAAATACAATTTACCTATTTTTCCCCTCGTACCACAATGTTAGTACTAGAGCTCATAATATATTAAAATATAAACGAAATATATTCCTTCGGAACTTTCTTGTAACATAACTTTGATAAAACATTCTTTAAATAGGGCTTTTTTATTTTACCCTTGCATTTGCCAACGCTTGAACCTTTATCGCATGAAAATTTTAAAGTGACCAAAGAAATATAAACAAAACCATTTTTTGCCGGAAGACGAAACACATGCATATTTAAATCAGTTTAAACAAGAAACATAGTTTATTCATAAATTCCTTCCTATTTCTACAAAAATTGACCGAATTTCAAGTATGTTTAGAATACAAACCAGGACCAAATGCAAACAGAGATATTTCAGAGAAATCTATTTTTACGAATGCATCTTTGTCATTGAAAAGAACAGGCATCTATAAATAATGCATTGGAATAGCAACTGCAAAAATATAAATCACAAACTTTAACATAAAATCATACAGTCAACTTTTTTACTGAAAAGTATGGACATTATTTGTTAAATTCGTTGGTTTCTAAGACATTAAAAGATTTATGACATTCAGTTTTAACATTAATGTATTCGTTAGAGCATACAAGAGCTCTGATAGCTCAAAAAAAATCAGAATGTATGGCATTTCTATGGCGGGGGGATAGTTCTGAAACACAAAGGATTATCCGGTTTTATATTTATTGCACAAACTCGGAAAAAGTTGAACTACTAGTAACTTTAAGATACTTTTTTATTTGATTTGATTAAAACAGTATTAATGAAGCAATGTGAGCTAAAGCCTTGGTTTCCCTAGAAGCAAACTAGCCGATAGTCGGCGTCGTTCCTCGCCGAGGGGAAAACTTGATTCTTCTGCGCATGCGCGCCCGGGCAAAATCGACGTCGTGAATGGCCACGCCGGAATCCACTTGACTTTGATTTCAGCGTCACGGCGAGGAGAGACGTCGAAGATCGTCAATTCGCTCCTAGGAAACCAGGGCTTTAGATGAACAACTAAAAGCAGTGCGTGACGCCTGAACTTCAGCAACAGAGTTATTGTTTCTACTGTTAAAAAAAAAAAAAGATGGAAAGTTACTGGAAGTAAAATGGGCAGCTAGAGAGCGTGTATATAATTCTGGCCACTAAAATTACTCAATTACGAATATGTATTTTAATGGATCCAGACGCATTAATATAGCATTCGCATTTATTACATCGAGGAAAAACATATTTGTACAACGGTTATAAATATTTCAATCCTAATTTTAGCTGTTTTTCTCAAACATGTAAACTAAATGTTTTTGCACATCACTTTACCTATCAGTTTTGCGCCGACTTAAAAAATTATGTTTAAAAGTAATATCGATGTTGTTCAAAAATATACTGTTATATTCGATACTTTATATAAATATTCCTTACTTTTCAGAGCAATTAAAAGCAAACCCTTTTAAAGTATGTTCTATTTTTTGCTTCAAAATTATTTTAACTTCTTGCCTGAAATTCTTGAAAAGTAAGTGTTCAAATACTGAATTTCGCTTTCTTTTCACGCTCAGTCAACCAGGCACAGCTGATAAAGAAGCTAAGTAGATCTTTACGCTGGTAGCTCAATACATTTTTTTTAAACAGTGAGAGTTCTGTATTCATGCAACTCTTCGCAAGTCATTAAATTTTTCGCGAAAGATGCTTGGTTTTCCACAGGAAACTGGTGGCAACATGTGAAATGTTTTGTCGTGGAAATAAACATATCACAATCATTAACGTTGGTTTTATTTATTTATTTACTTAAAATCATTAATTTGGTGGTTTGTGACACGCAGCACCGTTTTCTTACGCTGCAATTACGCAACTAAATAGCTTAAGAATGATTGCAATATAGTTATCTTAAAATTAAGTTTATGTAATTAAAAGGATTGTTACGCAAATGAAGTAAAAACGAAATTTTATGCAAGATTCAATTAGTACAATTTTTAACCAGCGTGAAAAACGGATTTGCATATGTTGTTCATTAGTGTATTATGCACTTTAGTGTTTCTTCATATTCATTAGCTAAGTGATTAAATGCCGTGGTAGGTGTTAAGTGTAATTTTCACTGCAATTTGTTTTTAGAAAAGTTGCATTTCAATTATTTAGTACATGGCTAATGTGCACCTAATACCCATTTTCAGCCGATAAACAGTAAATGAAGAATTGTATTTATTAATTAATATATATATTTATATATATATTATTTCTCAAAAGTTTCTTTTTTTTTTTTTTTTGTTTCTTACTTGAACGCCACAACTTCCTCGATACATCATCAAATTCATAAGTAACGTATCATTTTGAAGGTGATTTCTTCCGTTTTCGACGAACAACAAACAAATAATTCAAATTTTGTCCGTTTTTACAAAAACCCAATTTTTTCTATTCTTTATTACGCATTGATTTCATGTTTAGCTTTCCCGATTGGAAGCCAGTTAGTTCTGCCGGTTAGGAGAACCATGCTAATATTGAGAAGATCGTAGGTTCGAATCCAATGGTCAAAAAAATATCGCTATAGGACTTTATTTCCGCAACAGAATCACATTTTTAAAAAAATATATAGTCAAAACTCACCGTAAGACTCTGAGCAGCCATCTTTGTTGTTAAAATCAGGAAATAAACATTTTTATTTTACTAAAAGTCGCAGGGCACATGACATTTTACAGAGTAATTTTACAGTAGAGCAAAATATTCTGAACGCGAATGCTTTGCACGGGTGAGCTAGACTGCTTTTAAAAACTTTATTTAAACTTGGATTGTTAATTACCAGTGGCGTGGCGAAGGGGGGGGGGGTTCGGGGGCAAAAATACCCCCCAGAGGTATTGGTTTAAACACAAATAAGTATTCTAATACAGTAGTTTAACCATATGAAAGAACTGTTTTGATCAAGAAAGATCCCCCCCCCCAGAAAGTGTTTTTGATCAAAAAAAAAATCCAAAAGGCATTTTTGATTTTTAAAAAAAACCGCTCCAGTAGGTATGTTTTATCCAAAAAAAAAAACCCTCAAGAAGGTTTTCTGGCTGCGCTCGTGTATCTCACGTTGTGTATCGAAAACGGTAATGCATTAGACTTGAACTATAGATGCATTTCGTATTTTAGTGAGACTCAAGTAAATACGGAATTACAAATAAGTAAGTTTATCAATTTTCAGTCAATAAATGAAATCATTTAAATTGTTTGACTTCTAGCAGGAAACATTCAAGTAGAATCTATCCCGTAACTTAATAAAATAATCCATCGTGAAAATACCGGAAAAGTTTGCTTTCCTAATCTTCCGTACAGAATTTCCTAGGCATCAAAAAACTACAATGTTTGAAAATTCCAATACGAGAAATTCACTTGAAAACGCCAATGGGCGTTTAAGAAAGAAATTTCTGGCGTATTTTTATTTCGGAATCAAGAATTCTTTTTTTTTTTTTTTTTTTTTGAGCGAGCAATATTTTTCTACCGCAATCGTATTTTATTTTCACCGAATGAAATTTGGAAGGGAAGAAAAGACTAATCTAAAGAAAAAAAATCATTTTTTTTTTAAATTTTTTTGAATCAAAACAGCAGTTTATGATTTGCACTTAAAGACGGCACAAAGGACTGCATTTTTACTGAAAATTCAGTGCCTAAGTCAAGGTTTTAGTTTGGAATTTCAGTAATGTGCATTTTTATACTTGCTTTTAAATTAAAATGCATTAGAGAGAAGTTATTTTGGGAATTGCGCGATGAAAGTAAGAGTATGTAGTTTTCGAATAGTTGTGATCTTTATGATAAAAAAAACTACATGTAACAAGTTTTTATTTTTAATTTCTTTTGGAGTAGATAAAGCATATTTTACATATTTTTAATAAATTAAAGGGCATACGCAAAAAGATATTTTCAAGCAAATATTGTTGATTAATATAAAGCATCCAGGTGAATGACATATTTTTTTCGTAGCACTACACTGCATATTCTCTCTACACGTTGGAAACATATCTGGAGCACTTTACCTTAGAAAAAGTGCACCAGTTGACTGAATGTGCATTAAAATATGTTCCGAATGTGCTCCGTTAAAAAGAAAGTACACTGACATGTGGTCCGAATTTATTGCGAACGTGTCTGGTTCAGAATATTTGTTACATTTAAACACAATACATTTGAAAACAGATTGGGGGGAAGGTTGGGAACAGATTGAGGGCACATTTGAGATTAGATTGGGAACTTTTTTTAGGTGCACTTGAGAAATCATCGCTTTCTTTCGTACGGATGTAATGTCAATAGCGTTATTTTTCCTACCAATCAGTCGAATCTCTCAACCTCATGCTGCAAGAAATTTGTTGCTGGGAATCGCTGTCGCTTTGTGCCTCGAGTGTCAACAAAAAGAAAGGCCGTACCGGGCCGAAGACTGTCCCTTGCCACAGAAGATTTCTGTAAATTTAACAGCAACTACCGGTTTTATCAAAACGATAGATTCCTATTCAAAACTTCTCCATATTGCTAAGCCACTGCCAAATGTACGCTTTAAAAAAATCTCTTTTTTTATGGGGATCATATCGGAAGTAGAGCAAATCATTTGGTTCATTCGAATTAAACTTTTTCTCATCAGAAAACATAAAATGTTCCCACATTTCCCTAAAGTAATTTATTGTTTTCTCCACCATCAGTCACTTTTGTAAGAAGCGGGTGTAATGTTCGTTTTCTGTTAAGAACCTTTTTTTTTTCTCTCTGCATCTTAAGTTTGATTTTTGGATTGAGCTCGTCTCTCCCTCTCTCTTCTCTCTCTCTCTCTCTCTCTCTCTCTCTCTCTCTCTCTCTCTCTCTCTCTCTATATATATATATATATATATATATATATATATATATATATATATATATATATTTTCAAATTGGTTGCATTTTGACTTGCAATGAGACCTAAAATTTTAAAAGCTACCAGTTTTTTTTTTTTTTTTTTTTTCAAACTTTGAAAGTTTAGTACCTAGTAGACTGTCAAAATAAAACGCAGAATCATCTATCTTTTACTAGAAATTAAAATCGCAAAGTAGTGTCGTGTGCAGAGCCAAAACCATCCACACTTTACTTTTAGCACGCACAAACACAGTTGTCCATGTAATTTTATCCATGTCACATGCCTGTCGAAATCTGAAACATATTTTCTGAACATGAATTTCTCCCATATTTCTATTAAACTTGATGAAAATGTGTTTAATTTACCATAATTTTCCAACCATAATGTTCTAGCCATCAGTAGCCAAGATTTAGCATTCTTTCCCACGTCCTTATAATTTTCATGAACATTTTGATTACATATTTGACAACTATTTGAGTGTCTAAAAGTTTGATCTGCACGAGTTTGTATAACCTAACTGTTATCACCCATTTTTTTCACATATCCTGCACTATTAGCTATTCCCTGAAACTATCCAGAAATTCAGTAATATGTTTAGTGAATAGTTCTTTCAAACACTGATTGGATATGACTGAAAGGTCAACTTTTCCTTTTATGGACGCGATTACCATTGCAATTCTTTGGAAAAGTTTAATATAAAAGATGAATAGAATTCTGAAACGTTACACATTTTTCCGGCATAATGCAGGATTTAACGCGTTTCCATCAATTTCTTGAGAAAAACAAGAATCTTTGCTTTGCGAAAAATTTTCCTAAATCGCTGCAAGTTTCAAGAATGCAGACTTCTCACAGGTGTGAGAAACATTCTTAGCTATCAGTGTGAAAATATATTCAACATCTTTATGAGGTGTTTCTCCTCCAACGTAATTACGACCCTTTTTATTAGCTGAGCCACAAACGAAGACGCAGTGCAGTGTCTGAAAATTAAGATTTGCAAGAACTGCAGGCAAATAAGTTCTTCAGTATTCGTTTTCAATTCTGCCTTAGCTTTGGCTATCTTTGTTTGCTTTACGAGCTCTCCGAGTCAATCAGAGAGGTGCCGACCTATTACTAAACATATTAAAGATTTCTCCGAAGATTTTCGATTTCTTCAATAAACCTGCATGGCCTTGATTAGGAAGGTTTCTGATTTTTTCCGAAAGATTTCAGATTAATTACAGGAAGTTACTGACTTTTAGTAGAAAATGTTCCTGTTTTTTTCCAGATATGCTATGGGCAAAAATTGAGGACATTAGCTGCTCATGTTTTTTCAGAAACTCTTCAGATTTTTATTTATTATTATTACAGTACATGTAATGCATCTACAGGAGAAACAACGGTAGTTCTCTAACATGACAATGCCAAATACAAGTTAGGAAAAAGCTTCACTTTCAAACTGAAAGCAAAAACAAGCATCATTTCGCTTAGGTCATGCTTAAATAGCTTTCAATATTTAACCATTCCAAACAGTGCATATGTACAAACCCTGAGTTGCGAAATTATTGTTACTGTTACATCCGGTCATTAGTGAGCATTATAAGCAGTGGTACTGCCGTGGGCAGGTAAGTCGTAGTAAATATCCGCAAAAATAAGTTTTTGAGGTATTTGAAGATACCCGTTTTTGATTCCACACAAACACTAGCAAAAATTTGGAATTTGAGTTTCTTGTTGGGCTTTATTTTCAGCCGAAACCTAATAATCAAGTCTGTATAGTAAAGCTACGTACGGTAAAATAGACGACAAAAATGCGGAAAATATAAAAAACATAAAATTTGCATATGCTGCTGTTTACCATACCAAACTAGTACAATTGCTCTCACTTTCTGCATTCAGTAGTCATTTATACCATTTATTTGTATTTCTGAAGAACATCTTCCTTTAGTGTGGTGCTGTTAGTAGCTACTAACTCCATAACATTGACATTCTCTTAATTAATCATCATGTTAATATTCCTAAAAAGTAAATTCCTTTCCCGTTACACATTTTGTTTTACTTACTTATTAAGTCTCTTACTGACTTAGGAATGCTCTCCAATAACTTTTCCCATAGTATCAGTCTAGTTTATTTTAATAGGAGTCTTACTATCCTCACATTCTTATGAAACGAAGTTCAAAAAATTATAATGAACAATTTTCATGTTAAATTAAAACAGAACACAAGAGCTGAGTTACATGAATATTTTAACGAATGACATTGCATTTATCCTTCTACGTGCAATTAGAAACGCACGAAATTTTAGTATAAAGAAATTCTCACAGTGGAATTAAACTTGCCTAGTAATGACTCGTTTGATTGATGTATCTGAAATCTTTCCCGCAACTACGGGCCTGATTTTACATGCCCAAGTCCACAGTTGGAGACCCCTGTCCTACACTGTGTTCCAGTCTCCACTTATTTTTGGGAAGTTCTTATGCTATTTTTTAAACAATAAATATACCACCAGATTAGAAAAGGAATAGAGAGGAAGTTGTGTGTGTGTGTGTGTGTGTGTGTGTGTGTGTGTGTGTGTGTGTGTGTGTGTGTGTGTGTGTGTGTGTGTGTGTGTGTGTGCGCGCGCGCATGCACAGCGGACAAACCGAACCTTACTCAAATGCGCTGAAGACCCTATTTCTTCTTAGAATAAATAAAACTAGTAAACCAAAATGAAAGCTGCTATCCGCTGAATGAGATGGTGCCAAGGACATATACTCTTACTGTACGAAATTATATATAAAAACATGAACTCGATCGATTTTTAATTCCACCTTAGGCTCTTCCCAATGGTAAGTAAAAGATTCATCCACGAGGGTTGTTCTTGGTGAAATAATAATGGTAAAAGCGTTTTCCCCCTGTGTGTCCGCTAAGGTGAACTCTTTTGGGCAGAAAAAAGGAAAGCGACTCGTGGATTCAGTACTTTACCAACAATGCGAACTGCAGTGAAATGTGCATTTCTTCGGCCTCGCGTGGTAATAATAGGATGGAGTGTGGGGTAATTGCAACTTAGGAACAAATAAAGCCAGAGCTTTTTCCTTTCTCAAACACAGATATTCCTCTAAAACATAAAGAAAAAAAAACTTGCTTGGGGAGAGGAAATTCAGAATACATTTTCTTTCGACGTTCACCACAGCGTCGGGAAGCTTCGCTCAGTAAAATACTTTTGTTCTTTCTTTTTAAAATTTGTTGCACTGCGCAACACGCAGTAGCATACTACAACATATGTATTGCGTAGTTATCTTTATTTACAATGAATATAGTACAGTCGAACACGGTTACAACTAGCCGTGGTTAAACGAGAACTCGGATTTCACGAGGAAATCGGAAAGATTTGGCTATATATTAGAATGTTCAGTTAATGTGAGCAGAACTCACTTTTAACGAGAAATTTCGACTTAAAGCGGGCCTAATTTTTGTGATTCATAAAATTTGTAAATAAATTTTGTGTAATTTGTAAATAAATTTAAAAATTTTTGTTCAGTTTAATCGTTTGCTGAAAAGTTCCTTTAACTATCTGTGAAGGAAACGGAGAGTTAGAGATAAGTTATAAATCCTGAAAGCAAGTGATGACGATCCCTTTTTTAAATTTATTTATGCTATAGAGCAGAATTTGAAAATTTGAGAAATGGAGTTTGAGGAACTCTTTCACAGTTTTTTGGTAGTCAATTTCTAAAAATGAAGTTCTAGACAGTCGTGTTTTGTGCCATTTATTTGTATTTCTGAAACACATCTTCATTTAGTGTGGTGCCGTTAGGTGATCAAATAACATTGTATTTCTCTAAAACTTGGTATACAACGATTAAATCAGATTGTAATGCATTCTGATGAGGTCCTGTTGAGCTTGGAGTTAACTTCTAAGAAGTTTATATCAGTTAAAATTAACAGTGATTGGTTCTCTATGAAGTAGTACTAATCAAGGAAATACTTTGCTCTTAAAATTTCCAGAAGAATAATTCGGATTAGTTACATTTACCACAAATTGAACACTACAATTACATTCAAATTAAATTATAACGCATGAGAGGTACGAAAAAATGCTTGTGAAATGAATATCGGACTATAAGTTCTTATGTACTTAAAAACTAATCTACTAAGGAGGGAAAATGTTGGAAAAAAAACTCCTCTTCAGAACTTCTTTCCTTTGTAGTTTTAGGAATAAAAGGCTGAAAGGTATTCCACGGCGTCCTTTCAGAGATTTGTCACAATTTCGGAAAAAATCGCTTCGCCATTCTGAAGATTTTTTTGTTACCCATTTTACGGGCGTACATAAGGTATCAAGTACGAAACAGCAAGACTGATGTTCTTGATACTATGTCACTCTGAGATATATTGAATTTCCGCGGAATTTAATACTACCTGCAAAACTTTGCTATTTTGAAAAAAAAAAAAACACACAATATGTACCTGAAAACAGAGACACTTGTTATTTAAGTTTTTCGCATGCAAAACGAGATTGCACTTCGGTAAAAAGCGATTTATATGCTACAGCTTGCATTTCTTATGGTTTGACAGTTATAAAATGTATGCTCGTAGAATTGGTTAGCCACGAGAAATTTTTAATTTAAGTAACTACTAAGAGGCTTTAGGTTAGCTGTTACAAAGTAAAGAAAGAGGGAGATGTAAATAATGTCCTATTTATGAGTTATTTAAGAAATAAAAAGATATATTTGACTATGATATTTTAGACTAGAGGCAACCTTCGCGTATATTTGTGGTAAAAGTACCTACATAATAGCGCTCAGAAAGAGTTCATATTCCTTTTTGTAAGTACAAATCAATAATGTGGTATTATGTATCATCTTAGACTTCGCATCACTGCTTTTTACTTAATTTTACGAAGTAAAGGAAGTATTGTACTCGCGAAAAAAATTTCACCCAAAAATCGACTTTAAATTCCATTTTGCTCGCCCCCGAATGAATATTGAGTTTTTTTTTTTTTTTTTTCATCCCGACCACACGTGGATATATTCCTAAGAACGTATAGACACCCGAAATATCCATTTAGACGATCCCCGAATTAATTACAATGAGTTTTCTCGTGACGTCCGTTATGTAGTTGTGTATGTGCGTATGTATCTCGCGTAACTCAAAAACGGTATGCCCTAGAAAGTTGAAATTTGGTACGTAGATTCCTAGTGGGGTCTCGTTGAGCACCTCTCCTTTTGGTTGCATTCGGATGTTCCAAAGGGGGTCTTTTACACCATTTTTGGAGGGAAATCATCGTTAATTTCAGTGCAAACTCAAGTGGCGTTATAATTTGGCAAACATTTGGTGACCAAAAGCTTGGCGATATATCGCTAAGTTTTTCGCCATCTTGGCGACAAATTTGGTGGGGTTTTTAAATTTTAAATAGGGTTTCATTTTGGCCACTATTGGCGATATTTAGAGTTAACTATTGAATAACATTAAAATGTCCAATATTGGCAAAATTAATTTGTATAAAACGTTTCTTTGCTTCAGTTTGCAACAAACTTGGGGTGAAAACATTTAAAGTTTTTCTTTATTTACTCTAAGGCACTATTATCATTAAATTGGCGTAAAAGGATGTCATGTGATGCACAGCAGCTCGTTAGTTAGCAATTTCTTCATTTGCTTCATGTGTCTGATAAACATTAGTTCAGAATTTAAAAGGAAATTCCATTTTCCATGCCAGTTTTTGATAAAGCGGCAAAAATTAAACTTATCATTTAATGTTCAAGGGATTTTTGATTGTGTCAAAGAAAAATTTTATCGAAAGTTTAGCAATAAATAAAATTTCAAAAAAACTGCCACTGAGTTTCCGAGGACTTTTAAAATATTTTCCCCGTTTTTTGCAAATAAATGCATCTAAAATGTCGAGTAAAATCATCATTGAAAAAATGTTGTTTAGTTACACAGAGAATATTTTTAATTTTATTCACAATTTATCTGTACACGCAATGCTGTGTTTGTGCTTTAAGGTCTAAAGAAGCTCTTTAAGCGCATGTAAAGTTTCTTGAATTAGAAAAAAAGATTCTGTTTCGTTAATTGAAAGTTCCCCACATAATTTCATCTAAGCTCCAAGCGTAATCCATGAAGCAATGAAAAATCATACAATAATAACTTCAAAACTCCTTCTTTCAAGTAAAAGGTATCTAATTTAAGTAATCTTTAAAATTATCCTAAGCAACCGTAGCTAAGCGTTTAAAGTTAAATAGTAAGATAATAACTTGAAGTTATCCAGTCCGAAATAAATTGGAAATAAAAAAAACTAAGAAGTGAAAAATATCGAAATGAAAAATGACGTTCAGAATCAAAAAAATTCCAAAATAGCTTCGGAAGCATATCTAAAAAAGAAGAAAAAGAAACACTAGGATTGGAAAGCGCCGTAAAATCTCCTTTTCAAACAAGGACAATATTTCCTGAAACTTCCCATGGGAATAAAAGGACGCCAGTTCCTCAAAACCGACGTCAGTTTCGACTATTCTTAAATAACGTTGAAACACTAAATTTTAGATCCCGATTGTTTTAAATGTAACAATAATGAAAATTTCCATTATATAACTTATATCAATCACCTTTAGGCTGCACAAACAAATAAGTAGATGTTAAAAAAATAAAAATCAAAAGGGGAACAATGTATGCCATCCGTTATCGGAGAAGTCTAAAAGCAGCTGATGCATTAAAAAAATAAAAGAAAAGAAATCAATATCTAGCTCAGACGAAGTCAAATGCCGAATTCAGCAATAATTTTCACTGAATAAAAATTTTTAAAAACGTTTTCCTGGTATAACAGTAATTATAACTTCAATTGTAAACTGAGTATAAAAATTTTAGCGAACGTGTCTAGGCTGCACAAACAAATATATATACGTTAAATAACAAAAAAAAATAAATACTAATGAAACAGGGAAACGGTTTTATTCTCCATTATCGTAGAAGCCTAAAAACAGTGGAAGAATTTTATTTGACTACATTTGAGCAAAAATGGCAACGATTTAACCTTTAAGAACACGGACGGTTTGAAGTGACATAAGAACACTAACGCCAGCATTTAGCTTTTTCTCTTATTTAATACAATGTCTAGTAATGTTATAGAAGTAGCAAAGATCTAATTGAACGGACAGACGAACACAATTGAAATGAATACGATCACAATATAGTAAAACATGATGATAACGTTTAATTTGCGAATTTCACGAATACCTATAAAATGAAAAAACAAAATGTATACATATGGATGATATTTTAGTCTTTGAGACAACTCGTTGCCATTTATTGAACAATTATTGCAACTCTCAAAATTATATTTTGTTATTTTTATATGCTTTTGCATACCAAATTGGAACATTCGCGCGCGGTTTTTATAAAAAATAATCAAAAAGAACAAGAGAAAAAGGCAACTTTTGACTTTAAATACAAGTACGTCACTGAACGGACCTTGGAAAAAGGGTGAATAATAACCAGGTGTTGGTCAACTGACTATTCGGAAATTCACAGCTCCTTGAGCTTTCTCGCTGAGTGGCGTACTCAGTACGTGGCGTATCAATACGCCGTCAGTGTTCTTAAGGGTTAAATTTCGAATTGAAAATTGATTTTCCTTCACTTAAAATTTGGTTAGACGAAGACACGCTGTATAAAGATTGATGTCCCATGAATTTACCTTTATGAGCCTTTCTTTCTCAGCTCTTGCTTCAGATAGCAAGTCAAAGTATTATAAAGAGAAATGAAAATTTTATAACGGATATCACGTTACACAGAAAAAGAAACTTGACGTTCATTACACTGATAGCGATTACTGTAACTGCATCTTTCCAAAAAGCATGGTGTAATCACTGATGCCATTAAAGGAAACTTGATGAGATGCTGTTTTCTTAACTTTTTGGAAGATTGTTTCACGTCATTCTCCCTCCTTCCCTCCCCCCCCCCCGCCCAAATGATGGGTTCACGAAAGTCGCC
Organism: Uloborus diversus; assembly: GCF_026930045.1. Lineage (NCBI taxonomy): Eukaryota > Metazoa > Arthropoda > Arachnida > Araneae > Uloboridae > Uloborus > Uloborus diversus. The sequence continues at coordinate 96,470,959 of NC_072740.1, read as the reverse complement.
ATAATTGAAGCTTTGTATAAAGTATGCCACATGTACAGCAATTCTGACTCTCTATCTGTTTTATAGAACTTATTTAACATAGTTCGGTTGTTATTTGTTTTAATTGGTTCTGGGTGAATTCAAATATCTTTAAAACACACGTAAAAGCTTCGCTTTCTTTGAATGACGGGAAAAATTCAATTTATTATTTTGCTTCATGCAAACATACAAAACCTTTTTACATAAGAAAAAAAATATATTTAAAAAGAAAACTCACTGATTTTTTTTTAAAATCAAACTGGAAGCATTCGCTTGTACAATTATCAGAGGACTTCGTACAATCAACTTTGTCACTGTTCCTTTTAAAAAATTACGACGTTTTTTCAATTTTTTATTGACAGAGAAGAAAACAAGAACGATTTGCATCTCAATGGAAGAAGAAAACCGGTGGAAATACCTTTTGTTCCGCACCCTAGGAAGCACGACCACTCGGTCCGCTGATTGAAAAAATATTTTGATGAAAAACTTTTGAAAGCGTTCTTTCTCTAATGGAGCTCGATATAAATAATATTTTTTTCAGAAAAATAGTGAAGCAGCGAGGGAAGCGAAATTGTGTAGAAAATGTATCTTTAAATGACACCAAAGCAATAAAATATAACGAATAACGAAATAGTTTTATCCTATGGGAAACTTGAAGTTCTTAATTCCTTAAGCATTTATTTAGTTGTTCTATTTGACTTCGATGCCTCTAATAAATTTTACCTTAGGTTAAAAAAATAGTAATGATAATAATAATAATAATAATAAAGATCTTTCCACCGTTGTAACACTAAAAAGCGTATATGATTTTTTTTTCCCTCAAAGTAGGGAAATCATGTAATCATTTTGCTGGAAAAGTAAATTAAAAAAGAAAATAAACAATCGCCTTGATCTGCGCTCACCCCAAACAAATATTGTTGCACCCTTAGAAATGCTGTGGGAAATGTTATGAATATACTGTCAGTCTAGTCAATAAAATGAACTTGCCCAAAAAATGCTTCAAATAAAATTGGAACCAGGGAAGGAAATTGCACCAAAAATATATCAGTAGAAAGATAAAAATAAAATGAAAAAGGAAAATTAGTACAAAAATCAAATCTTAAAAATAATTCCTACCGTCTCAAAAAACGAAAGAAACAAAAGCAAGCAAAAAAAAAGACCCAAAAGTCTCCAAACAAACAAAAAAGTATCATTAAAAAAATAGGAAAAACTGAAGAGTGGAACAAAAAAGGTATTAGAACAAATATGTCTTGAAGGATCGGGGAATATTTCAAAAATTTTCGCAAATAAAATTTTGTCGAAAAATGTTATCTTATTCTAAAAGTTTTGAGATAACGTTTGGGTATTGCGATACAATAAAATCCAAATTGATTCGGAACAAAATAAGCAATGCAGATTACATTGATACAATCCGCAACAAAAACTGATGTGAATATTTGAATATATATACCTACGATACATATAACCAGGTGAAAAGAAGATTTTCGAAATCGCTTCGTGGGAATTTTTTTATATACAATATACTCTCGGGAGAATGTAATATGGGGTAATATTTCAAGAAATTCTTTTACATCTATGGGAAATCACTTTCTAAGGTAACTTTATTACTTCTATTCTTGAAATCTTTTTCTATTCTTTGGTTTTCTGATGGACGTCCGACACACTGAACCATGACATATTTCTTTTGTTATAATATCTACTTTCATATCTGTTGGAGTTTCCCAAGAAATTTAATACTGTCTGATGTGTTGTAAAGGAAAAAAAATAAATAAAAGATGTCCACCACTAGAAGGATTTACTATTCAGATTTTTTTTTTGAGTGTATGAAATACGTTCTCTCTTTTTACGTCGTTTTACTTTAAAAGTTTGTTGTTTCCGTACAAAGTACGTTGTTGTCGTGTCTAAACCTAGAGCTACAAAACCCATTATTTTACCTGTAAACTACAAACCGAGATAATATTTCCCCATGGGTTTTTTGCTTTTAAAATCGTTTTGAAATCTAATCTCACTCATACACTCATGCTTGTGAAAATTGCAACACCATGAAGGAAGCATCACAGTTGAATGAAATTTAATACGCAGTTGAGTGGTAATGGTATAAATAAATGAGTACATTTTCAAACCAAACAAACAATAAAAAGAGATAGAAATTAGTATTTTGTGTGGCCACCACGCGGCGCAACAGGAGCTGCTACACGGCTTGGCATGGAGTGAAAGTTTGAATATCTGCCTGCCCAAGAGTATTCCATATTGTTTGTATGCGCAACCAAAGTTCGTCTGTCGAAGCAACAGTACGAGGATTGCGAGCGAGACGCCGCCCAACGAAATCCTTCAAATGTTAATTCGGTGACATATACGGGGAATATGCAGGCCAAGGAAGAAGCTGTACCTGCTGCGAATCAAGGTAGGATTTAAAAGTCCTGGCGACATGTCAACGGGCATTATTCTGCTGGAATACAGCTCTTGGCAATCCTTGCAGGAAAGGAATAGCTTGGGGCTGTAAAACTTCGTTTATGTATCGGGTACTGTTCAAATTGCCAACAATTCGTAGCAATTGTGATCGTCCATGATATGCTTTGGCACCCCAGACCATAACTGCGGGTACTCGTCCACTGTGGCGTTCGATAATTCACTCAGGAATGTGCCGTTTACCGTCATAGCGCCTGACACGAATTCGGCCATCATGGTTCCACAAATTGAAGCGGGATTCGTCAGAAAAGACAACCTGCTGCCAATCATCACGCCACTTCCTGTGCACATTGGCCCATTGTAGCCGCAGGTGGCGTTGGTTTTGCGTGAGAGGAATCCTTGCGCGCAGCCCACGCTGCAGCAGACGTCTCTGAATTGATGAAGCACACAATAAAACACCTGTAGCTGTTGACCAATGTGCTGCCAATTGTGTAGAAGAAGGTCTGCGGTCCGTCAGCGCCAGGTGTCTGTCATCGCGGGCTGACGTTACATTTCGGGGTCCATTCCCGAAAAATTCCGAGCTGTCCGACCCTCGCCCGTCCACTACTTCCAAACACGCATGATTGTGCTGCTATTACGCTTGCACACGAGCGGCCACTGCATGATAAGACAATCCAGCTTCACGAAGGCTGATGATTCTGCCCCGTTCAAACTCCGAAATTTGTTCAAATTTCGCTTTCTTTCGTCAAAGCGGCATAGTAAAGATTCAGTTAACGTTTACTCTAGCATATAACCACCGATAATCATACACACCTCGCTACAGCCGTCTATTTATATTCGGTTCGATCCGTCGTTCGGAGGGCGCTGCTCAGCATACACATGCGCTACCGGTCTGCAATTCTAATCATTTGCATATCATGCCCTACTTTACATTTCCTGAAATTTTCAGCTCACTCGCGTAAGTCCTTCGTGGTGTTGCAATTTTCACAAACAGGAGTGTATGTCATAGGGGTCTAGGGTTAGTAGGTGAAATTACGATTTGAATAGCTAAAAGTGCTGAAAGCCCAGTTTATCTGAGATACATGTCTACCCCGGTTTGTAGCTTCTACGGTTATTAATTCCTATAAAAAAAGTGGGGGTGTTACTGCCTCTAGAGGTTGAACTTGTTTATTAACATTTAAGACAGCAAAAAAGGAAAAAAAAATATTTGCAGCACAAAGAGCGGAGATAACACCCGCTCTTTGTGCTATTAAGCGGTGCTATTTAATAATTAATATTCTATACAATTATATTGATCTGAGTTTATTTACGAATTGTTAAAACATTGCAAAATAGATGGCAAAATATTATTGTAAATTACTACTAACATTTTAGGGAAAGGAAATCAAATAGCATAAAACGCAACAATAATATTATCTGATAAAGTATCATACTACCAACGCATTGGAACTTATAATGAATTGACCAGCAACAAAATCTGATGAATCAGAAAATCGGATTATAGGAAAACCAGTGAGAAAGAATCCTGAGATATCTATTCCCATTCCTATTCAGAGTCACAACTGACTACAACTGTATTTATGTCGAGGACTGCATACTAAGTGCCTTGCCTCCATTATTTTATATACCGATAGATGGCAGCACCATCACCGGATCGAACAGTTAATGAGAATTTAGAACTAGTCCAGGAGCTTATAGCTACCTAGTACTAGCACCCCCAGAGGTATCGTTTCACTTGGAGGACATTGAGACCACGAGCATATTTAACGTCGCCCAGTCCCCTTTAATGACGACGGTGGGTCTTCGACCATCGAGGTTCGAACCAGGACCCTCCGGCCCCGAATCCGACACTCTACCGATCGGGCTACCACGGCCCCTGAGATATCTGCTCAACGCCTACCTTTTTAGTATATACTATTTCTGAACGATGTTGGAGAGGGTTACAAAGGATATTTTATGAGATTTTAGATAGTTAATTGCATTTTTTTTTAAATCACTCTTCATTAAGGACGATTTTCTAAAAATTGTTATAGTGCCATATTTTACAATCGAGTGAGATGGGAATGCTTTCTGCACCGTGGTTCAAAAGTGAAGTCATTTCTGAAAAGTAAAAGAAAAATCATAGGAGGTCGAAACATGTTAACGTTGCGTTGCTGCACTATCGAGTGAGAACCATTCTGGAGGAAGGGGCACATTCTAAACTAAAAAACAGCTCAGGAACATATGTGGGAAATTGCGAGCAGCTATAGTGTCTGTCTCCAGTAACGTAGCTGCTAAAGAGCAGTAACATTCCTGAAATTAATGTCGAATCTTTTCGAAGAATTCGAAGAACCTTTCTTAATGAAGGACAGTCCCGTTTCTGGAATAAATCAGGAACCTGCTAAGGAAACTTAGACATGTTCAGAGTAATAATTTGACGCCTTCTTGATTAACAAGGAAATTTTCTGAAGCATTTTAGTAATTGTGATCAAAAGGTACGGCAGAATTTCAAGCAAATACCGAACAGCTACTTTACCTGCAATTCTTGCAAAGTTACAATGTTCAGAGACTTCAGCTCTTCTTCGTTTGGGATTCAGTCAACTGATAGGACTGTAACTGAACTAACCAAGAACGCCTAATAAAAGAGCTGAGAATGTCTTCATGCTGATAGTTAAAAATATTTTTCAAAATTTTTCATTGTAGCAATTCAGGAAAGTTTTCTCAAAGATGATATTTGAAGGGAAAAAACTTTCATGTTTTCAATCAACACAAAAAGGGTTTTTTCACTGTTAAAAATTCAGGAAGATTTTCTGGTAATTTGTTACCTGTAAAATTGCATCGCCGACGCATCGCTGATTTTTACGGTAATTTATACCGGAGAAATAAGCGATCCCAGCGCCAACTGGTTGCTGTGGCCTACCGAGGAAACCGTAAAATTTTACAGTAACATTTGATTTTTACGGTAATAGTTACTGGCAACATGGATGCCAGTAACAATTACCGTAAACTTTCCGGAAAATTTTTAACAGTGTTGTTTTTTTCTTTTTTTTTTTTTGTATTAAGTATGCAATGTATGTAAGTGTTGCGCTTACTTTTTTTTTTTTTTTTTTTTTTTTTTTTTTGGACCTATATCTTTTTATAATGTCCGGAAGTTTGTGAATTGGTCGCTTTGAGCCCTATAAAGTGCAAAAACTTCGCGTGATATATCGATAGATTAAACCTGATATCATTTTTTTTCACTCAAAAGTCATAAAAGTTAGTCAAAAATAAGTCACAGATCAAAGTCAAATTGCTGTTCGCCAGTGTTCTCGATCAATATTTGCCTACATAATAAGTAGATTTCAATCCTAGTTTCCATAAATTGAACAGCCTAAATAGTTCATTTTTTAATAACGTAATAGCACTTGACTATTCACTTAATAACCAATAGGGTGTAGTGAAAAAAAAATAAATTTTCGAATTTTGAAATGTCTGGGGTCTCAAAAGTTGCCTTTTAGCATCAATAGGTTACCCTTAAAATCTTAGTCTCCTAGGATATTGTTTTTAGGTTCCAAAATCGCAATACAAAAGTCCAAAAGTGCAAAAATCGACCTTTTTTGAACATTTTTAAAAAAAAATAAACATATAATTTTGAAGATGCTTGGAGGTGTAAAAATGTTGACTCTAGTTAAAATTAATGTATCCCAGACATTTTAGTTCAATGGAGTAATTTCTTTAAATTTTCCAAAAGAGACAAAATAAACCAAAAATCGACGTTTTTCTTTCATTTTCACACGATCTTCCAAAACCAAAATAGGTTTAGTGCACACAACTATAAATATTTTAAACACATAATCTAAACTTATTTTTAAGTTATATATTTCATTTCTCATTTACATTATTTATTACATTACGTTTAAGAACGTTTAATATATATCATTATTGTAGATTTTATTCAATAATGAATTGTTAACAAGCACCCAACAAGAACTTTTTTTTAAACCAGTAAAAAATTTTCGATTTAAAAATTCCGCATTTTTTTTTTTTTTTTTTTTTAACCGAATTTTTCTTTATGCGCATCCGAATACACTCTTCTCGAATAGTGAACAGGGCAGTCTTCTTTTTAGGGTAGAAAGAAAAAAAAATAATTTCCGAATTTTCGAAACGTACAAGTGATTTTCTTTGCAAGTGAAAAAGAGCAAAACACTTTATATTACAACTGATACAAGAAATCGGTTCAAAATACACAGGACTCATAACAGTTCCCCACGGAAAAGCTGAAATTATACAGTATAATATGTATACTATATATTAATTTCTCAATATCCAATGAGCAGCGACTTAACCCTCTGATGGTCCTGGGTCATGAATAAGGTATGTGAAATTCTTAACCATGAAAAAAAAAATTTGGAGCAATTTGCCATGTAAATCAAAGCAATTTGCCATGTAAATCAAGTGTGTCAAGTCACCTTCTGTTAATGCCTAGCTACCACCCTGCACCTCTGACCGTTTGATAACGAACATTTAGTATCAGAAAAATAAGTGTAAAATGCTTTTGAAACATGCTCACTAAACAACTTGGTTGTAATTGGTTGACTTAGACGGTGCAATCACCAGTACTGGTGTGACAGGAGGTGCCAGTCACACCAGTACTGGTGTGACAGGAGGTGCCAGTCGTCATCTAGAGTTAAAACTAAAGAAGCCTATGCAGTGGTTGATTTTGTCTGCTGTATATACAAAGAAATTTAATGGATTAAGACAGGTAATGCAACATTTCATTGGAACAACAAGAGGACTCGCAAGTCTTTGAAAGAATTAAATCAGAAAAGCAATCAAAACCTCCTAAAATCCACCACTGGTGAATTTTACAAAATTATTCTTAGCGAATGTTCAACTTTGACTGGGATAGATCTGAGCACTCATAACCAATATATTCGTATGAAATTTGCCAACATGTTTCATCAGGAGATTGCTTAAGCAATTTTGGTACTAAAAACCTTGTCCTTGTAGCAAAAGTACATAACGATTGCCGCCTGTCTTTTAAAGTTATGCATTTCAAAGAATCGAACTGAAAATGTAATTGCTCTGTGTATACAGTATATCTTGTTCAATGAGCAATCTCCAAATGAAACATCTTGTTGATGTGAGCTAAGATCAGATCCAGTCAAAGTTGAAGGGACATTCTCTGAGAATATACATTTAAACTTCACCAGTGGGGCGATTCTCGAAAAAATGTCGCGTACATAACGCTAAGTTTTTTTCAAGTAACTATTAATTAAATATGGGATTAACATTTATGCTTTGAGAGTATATTAAAGCATGTATTATTCAGCAACAGCATTATTTTTTGAAGGCTTTAATTAGCTGGAAAAAATAAAAAAACTAGCGTTACGCACGGGACATTTTTTCGAGAATCGCACAGTGGTAGATTTTTACTCGTTTTGGTAGCTTTTCTGATAAGTACTTAAAAACTTGATGGCCCTTTCGTTGTTCCGTTCAAATGTGTATTTTAATGTCTCAATCAAGGGATCAATCAATAGAAGTTCATTTGCACACAGCAGACAAAATCAACCACGGCATGGAGTTGTTCCGCTTTAACTCTAGACGACGAATGACACCTCCTGTCACACCAGTATTGGTGCTGGAACCGTTGCAACTAAAAACAATAACCAAGTTGTCAAGTGGCTGCTTATTAGATGTTAATAAATTAATAATGTTGTACTGTATCATTTAAACTTCTCCGCGTGGAACAGTTTTATGTCCTGTGTATTTTGAGCCAGGTTCTTTTATCAGAGTATAATGATATTCTGTAGGAGTTGTAATATAATGTTTTTTCACTTGGGAAGAAAATCACTTTCACGTTTCGAAATTCGGAAATTATTTCTTTTCGCTTCACAGTAAAAGGAAATTGGCCCTGTTTGCAAGTTCAGTCGAGTTAATTCGACTCGCATAAAGGAAAATTCGGTAAAATGGATATACAGAATTTTATAATTGAAAAGTTTCACTGGTAAAAATTTTTTGTTCTTGTTGGGTGTTTCTTAATTTGATTGTGCTTCTTAATTTTACCACTATTGTATAAAAAAATACTGTAGTCATATCTAGCAAACGTTCTTAAATGTAATGTATATGTTATCTAAGTAATATATAGTAAATATATAACTGATAAATCGGTTTAAATTCTGTGTTTAAAATATTTATATTGTGTGTACTAAACCTATTTTGGTTTTGCAACATTGTGTGAAAATGGAAGAAAAACGTCGATTTTTGGTTTATTTTGTGATTTTCGGAAAATTTAAAGAAATTACTCTATTGAACTAAATTTTCTAGGAGATATTATTGTTGCCTAGAGCCAACATTTACACCTCCAAGCATTTTCAAAATGATATATTTTATTTTTCGTAAAAAATGTTCCAAAAAGGTCGATTTTTTGATTTTTTGCCTTTTTGAATTTTTTGGGGCGATTTTGGAACCTAAAGACATTTTCCTACGAATCTAAGATTTTATGGGTAACCTATTGATGCTAAAAGGCAACTTTTGAGACCCCAGGCGTCTCGAAACTCAAAAATTTATTTTTTTCACTCCACCCTAGTAACCAATTTACAAGTTTTCTTGTAAGGAAATTTTCTACGTAATTCAAAAAAAAAGGAAATACCAGAGAATCTTTTAAATATCAAAAGTTCCAAAGCGTACTCAGCAGCTGTCTGAATAGTGCAGCTATTTTGCTGTATATAATGATAGATTTTTGCTAATTACTTTCAACTTTATATTTCATCTGTTTCCTGTGCACTATTTCTCATATTTTGTGAATAGTATAATTTTTCTTACATGTGTAACAACTCATATAATGCAATTAGTGCGTGTCTCTTTCTAAGTTGTATTCAGCTTATCATTCAAATTTCTGTACCTGCCCTTTTCAAAGCAATTAAATTCCCCCCCCCTCTTCCCCGTAAAAAGAAAAGTACAACCGTTAATCATTGAAAAAGAGACATTATGTTTTCCCTAATTATTATTGTGGACATAAGGAGCAGCCAGAATCAGAGTCCCCCCCCTCGTAAAATTTTAAATGGAAAGGGTATTAATTTCTTTGGTTGGTCCCCATTGAGAAACTTAGGTGACGCACATTTTTTCACATGTTTCTGTATTTTTTAAAATTACCTATTTTAATCACTTGTTGTGTTTTAAACACTTTTCAAAAGAAGGATTAAAGTACCAAACATTTTTTTTCACAAACTTCTCTATTTTTTAATTTTTTGTATTTATGGAAACATGATACATATTTTATAAGCAATGGGGGGGTCGATGTCATGAAACGACTGATCTCAAAATTTAAATTTTTCAGAGATTTTTTTAGATGGTTCACAAATGACTATTAATACTGATATTATTCGGTGATATTATATAATTATTAGTGACGCATCACTCACCGGTGACAAAAGTGACACATCTCAAAAATTTGAGAAAACGTAACCATTATTAATTTTAAACTTAAATTCAGTGATTTTTTGCAAAAAGAACACTCCCGAAATGAGTTTATACAACTGGTAAGTGGTGCAGTAAAAGCGAAGTAATCAATAGTAACTCGTGATTAAATCAACTTTGACTGACTGATTAATTTCATTAAAACAAAAACCGTGGCCAAATGTCCAAATGAATCGAACAAAAATGACAATTTTAAAATGGAAATAGAAAAACGAAAACCAAAAATTTCTTACAATTCCAACAACGAATTTTGTTAATTTTTTTGACTGATGCAACCTTGGCGACTGTTGAAAAATGAGTAGTTCAAGTAAAAATATTTAGTGATTAAGTAAGTTATTGTGTAAGTTCTCGTTAATTTTATCTGTTTAATTTACTTTAAAAAAAACAGGCTAATTAATTAAATCAAAAGTCCATTAGATGTAAAATATTTCAACAAATAAATAAAATAAGTCGTTAAAATGTAAAATAAGTATCTCAAGAATAAAACAAACCATTAGAAAACATTAAAATGTCATTAAAACTTAAAACAGTCCTTCAACTAAATAAAAAAAACATTAAAAGCTGTACTAAATATGAAATAGTTTTCCAAAAAAATAATTATCATGGAATTTTAAAGCAGCAAAAGTTTCCATAGAATGTAAAATGAGGAGCAAGCATGGCGAAGATATAAATACTGTGTTTCTGTTTTTGTCAAGATAGAAAGTAAACAAGTCGCGCCAAGCGACAATGTACCGATGTCCTCCAAGAACTTAAGCAATTAAATATTTGTTATTAAGTTTAATACAAAATATCAACTAAATATGAAAACGCAGTTACTCATGCACTCCGAATGGAAGCAACACAAAAAAAAGAAAGAAATTCCGTCACTCTTGTTGCGTCACTCATGTGCGGATATGTGCTCATTGTGTACTATAATTACTCATTTGAAGGCATCGCACAGTTACGGAACATCACTCTAGGAACTGTAAAAACCTGTACGCTTTGAGTCAGGTATACGCTGGTCAAAATAAAAACAACACTGCAGGAGACTTTTTCTAGAAATAACACTGAAGAAATTTAACAAGATTGCTGATGACTTTCCTCTGAGAGTACATTCGTTTGTCCTTTACGATCGGGATTTTTGGACAGTTAAACGAATGTTTAACAGATATGACAGGTTATTACCGTGTGTAATACAATATGCTATAAATGAAATTCTGAAATAACATCAAAATTCACCGTCAAATTCGTTAAAAACAATAAAATCTGTAACTGCTAAAACAGATGCATGCCCTTCATTTTTAAAGACGACTTATCTCCCAAATTGAGGTTTTGGAAAAATACTCCATTGGGCAACAATTTTTTTAAATTCTCAACATTCATGATGTTTGAATATTCGATAGAAGGCCAAAGAAACGGTTTCATGCTAGCTGTTTTATAGACGGTTTTCAAGAGCATACTGCAAAAGTAACGCTTGTCGGCTGAACTACTTTTGTCAATATTGAGTACAAAGAGAAAGTTTTCATATTGTAGGAAGAAATAACAGAAATCCTGATGATTGAACAATGCAATTTTGAACATAATCATACTAATATGTACATCGAACTTGCTACACAAAAGTAGACAAGAGAAAGATAGAACAAGATTTCAATGGAGGATGTATTTGATGAATATGAATAGTTTTATACACATGTGAAATTTTTGCCTTTTTTTTTTTTTTTTTTTTGCTCAATTTGTCAATTTGTTGGGTTTTACTTTTTTTTTCTTACACCAGATTTTATTGTTTCGTAAAAACAAGACGAAACAAGGAGGAAAATACAAGATCTATTTTCTTAAGATAAGGAATAGATGTATACGGACTTCACTAATTATTTTTGTTACTTCGTTATATTATTTTTATTATCATAAATAGGTTTGAAACACATCTGTTTCACTTGATTTACATTTTCTTCACTCTAATTTAGCTTTTTATGATATTTATTGCTGGAAGGGAATAAATCCAAATTCTTTACAAATTTTAATTAATTTCAGTGGCAAAATGCAGCGTAGTTTAAGGTGAGGTAATGATCCTACTTGTGGCTAGATTAGTCATAAAACTTTTTGAAGAATTTAGTTATGAATGAAATAATCACTTTTTATTGATTCTTGAAAAGTTGCATTAGTGGATTCTGAAATTATAGATTCAATTGTATCAGTACACTGTGCAAAAAAAGCGGTTTTTGATTTATGCATGTTCTTAAAACTATAAAAAGAAAATACTTCAATCAAACCCGAATTCTCAAAGATGCAACACAGAAAAAGTACACAATGGCTTTTAAATGAAAAATGGAAGTCACATCATTTCAGGGAACAGTTCTTTTGATGTTGGTATCTTTAAAAAATAGACCACGAACAGTAATATATCGAGATTTTCCTCTATATCTAGGAGACAGACTTTGTAAAGAGTTTTTATCCCTTCGTTTTTTCAGCTTCCTGTTTTGTGACAGACATTTAACCAATAATTTTTTCTGCTGATCCAAATCATATATGTCTGTGGAAGCCCATCTATGAGATACAGTATTATTCTGATTTTTATATTTTGAAAAGTATGTGTTGAAAAGATTTGGTAGGAATGTTTTCGATTTCAGTTCTTGTTTCAGAAAAATAATGCAATGCGTATTTTTGTTCTTAATTAATTTAAAACGTATCTGTCAGATTTTCTCATGTCTTGTTATACGAATCTTACTTCACATTTTTTTTTAAATCTGAAACAACACTGATAACTTTCGTATGAAGTTTCAGGAATTCAAGAATTTGAAACAGTTTAGTGTGAAAAACAAGCTTTTTTGCGAAAAGGTTCCCTGAATCGCAACAAGTTTCATGAATACCTATTTTATACCGAGATGAAAAACATTTTTAGTTACCAGTTTATAAATAGATTAGTGTCTTCTTCAATAGGTTTTTCTCCTTTGGCTTAGTTACGGACCCTCCGGATTGACTGAGCCCCAAACAAAGGCGAAATGCAGTCTCCGGATATTGTAGCTTTGATGGAATTACTTGCAATTCTGTCTTAGCGTCGTCCATACTTTCTGTAGGGCCTTACATGGTAAAGCAGGGATGAGTCGAGCTATCACTATATACGTGTTTTTATTTCATTGAAGGCTCCTGAGGTAGTCCAGAAACAAGACTGTGTTTGATTGGGAAAGTTTCTGAATTTTTCAGAAAGAATCCAGGTTAATTTCAGGGAGGTTACTAACTTGTAGCGGGAAACGGTCCTGGTTTTTTTTCAGATATGTTATTGGCAGAAATTAAGCCCATTAACAGCCCAATATTTTCCAAGAACGTTTTAAACGTTTTTTGCAGTGTATAAAAGTGTGCATCCTCTTAAAAACAAATGGTTCATGCGTTCCTTTCTTTTTTCCATTGCAAAAGAAATAAAATAAATTGATGAATAAAATGCTAAAAATACAACAAAAAATAAATGAATGCCCTAGAAGTTAAAAGTGAATGAAGTAAAATACAAAAGTATGAAACTAGTTGAATCGAAAGCATTTTGCATCCCAAAAAAGTAAATACAATCAAAGACGCTAAGTAAAATATATGACTCCAATTTTGTCTTTGCGTCACACATAAAGTGAACCATCTTATGCTGGTAAAAATTATTGAGTAAATGATTAAAACTGATTTTTGCACATCATACCCAATTTAGAAAAAAAAAAAGCGCATTGTGTGCATTTGCTATAAATCTAGGAAGAAAGAAAGAAATCTGAAATAACTAAGCATGAAATAATTTTGTTGATACAGATTTATATGAATATTCTTAACTAGAATAAAATGCAAAATAACTACATTTATTTGAATTCCCTTAATCAAAAGACATGACAAATTACCTTGCGCGCAGCTAGAAAAAGGAGCTCTTTTTAGACTAAAAGATCTAGTGATATTCGCTTTATCTTCCTGGCATAATAATCAGCTACAATATAGGTCAGGTGAATAAATTTATTGATAAAACGTCAAAAATGCATTTTCGTTGTTGTGAAATGTTGCTCAGTGATGTTACTTTTGTACAAGATAAACATTGTCTATGTTTATGGACTTTCTTTTTCCTTTTCTTGTTTCTTCTTATGTTTTTACAGAAAGTAGACGCAACTTACTTGCGTCTACTGTCTACTCAACTAAATGAATAAACATTTGATTTTTTACTAATTATTTGAAATTTAATATAAACGTGAAAGTTACCTAAAATCAATCAAAAATGTGATTTATTTAAGGTAATTTAGGTACAGGTTATTTAAACTTTGCAGGAATTTAGGCTTTGTGTTCAAAAATAAGTGGAGACAATTTGGTTACAAAGAATTTAAATTTGAAACAAAATAAAGGGCAAAAAAAAGCACAAAATTTGGTAAAATTTAAAAAAAAATGTTTTTTAGGGTGACAAGTATTTTTATTTAATAAAACAAGCGTTGAAGAAAGCAGCCAAGTATTCCAAATGCACAAAATAAATGGTTGTTTTGAAAATATCTAATGAGATTGTCATTTGTGTTTTTATTTTTTTAGACATAATTAGCAGTGTTAAAAATACTTCACATCCAAATTAATCTACAATAAGGCTTTCAAAATCATGAATATATCATGAAGGTTTACAAAATTACCATCTTCTGCGTTAAGAAAGGACGATTAATCGTTTAGGGTAACTTTTTTGTGATACAACTAAAACATAAAAACTATTTGTGAACGAGAAATATTTCCGTACTAGCCAAAATATTAGACTAACAGCCAATTGGGACGCCAAATAAAACTCATGTATGAACTTATAAGATAGTGCATTCATAATTATCCGGAAAGATGATATCCTCCATATCATCTCCATACTTTGTCCTATAGGTTCCGATTCCATATCAATACATCTGGGGGTGCTGAACCACGAGTTGTTCAGCTTCTAATTTGGATGAAAATTGTCGAAATGTTGATAGATTGTGCTTCCATCTATCGTTTACTGTCTGAGCTAAGTCGGACTCGCGTAGCATTGTCTTTTAGAGCTCGGTTACCTGAGGTTTTTTAGCAACAAGAACATTTATTACAGTTAATTTAGAGCTTAACATTATTGAACGAATTTAACAGAAATCATTACATGCGAGAGCAGTGGAAAACATGTTTAAAAGAAGAGAAATTCAGTGAAGATGGAAGATAGACATTAGGTATGGTTTCTGAAATTTACTAGTTTGACAAAAGATAGGAAATAAACGAAAAATTTTACGTGCTGACGTTTAAATAATATACTCTATCTCAAAATATTGGCAGCAAACTTAGTATAATTGAAGGGCTCGGGGTCAGAATGTGATATGCCACATGATGTGAATTTTCAGTAGGCCAATTTCCGACTTATAAAAAATATTTATAAAAAATTTCAAAGGTATTATACGTTCTATATTCTGCAATACTGAAACCATTTATGCTTATCTCTAAATGATATAATCCATTGTCTGGTTTATTTTAATTTTAGTCACTAGAAACAAAAATTTTGATCGGAAAGTCACATCTTGTGGTCTGTCCCATTTCTGCCCCAAGCCCTTCTATTCGAGAAGATGGAAGATTGCAGTTGCAAAATGTGCATATGTCCCTGGCAGGGAAGTGCGAATTTAGGTTCTGCAGCAAAATATTTTTGCGTAGTTACGCATGGCTGGGTAATGTTAGAGCCCCTTGAAAAGGACAGGCTGACTTATCCCACATTTTGGTTCCAAGACAGAATTGGATCCAACCTCGTTTCTAGTATATATAAATACGTTATAATATTCGCTGGTTGTTATGTCGTAAAACAATTGATGATAAGTTGAGTAAAATGTCACTTTTGAGGTGATCTAGAAAGATAACTTAGTTCACAAATTCAACAAAAATGTATCGGGAAATGTTTACGGTAATAAACCTCATTTCACATCTTATTTGTTTTTAATTTATATTAATTAAATCGTCATCATCTGCAGAATAAAGTAATCAAACATCAATCCGGCAACACATTTAAAGCTTGGGCACCAGTTTTCTGCAATGAGGTTTTTGTACAAATACTATATTTTTTGCCCAACAATTTAGGAATCAAAATGTCGGATAAGTTAGCTCCCCTTGTTGTAGTAGGAATGTGATGAGAAATGTGGTATTGATTGATAGCAGTATACGTGCTATTGGTAGTAGTCGCAATAAAGGGGTACGATGAGCGGTTTAGTGCGCTATGGAGGAGTGTATCCGTATTGGTGGTTCTTTGAGAAGTACTCAGCAAGCATTTCGGACTCTGTTCCAACTGTCTAGGATTTTTCTTACAATTCTATAAGACAAACAAGGGGCAACTACATGCTTAAATGTTATACGCTTTGAAGCTCTCTGAATGGGCAATCTCGCATGCGTCACGCTTTTCTGAGTTGTTAAGGTCTGAGGTTGGCCAGGGGTTTTTGTTTTCAGTGCTGAAATTGTGGCTATGAAGATTGATATCTAAACGTGAATAATGTTTCTACCTGGAACATGATTATGTCAGTTGAGTTGGCACCGAATGCAAGCCGTTCTCAAAGAACCACCATGACGAATGTGTTTCACAACACACAACAATGCTCACCGCGCCACGCCACGCCATTGCACCTACTGCAAATGGCACGTATACTGCTATCGATCGATATCACTTCCGCTACCGTATCCTTACCACAACTCACAAAACACTCTCTCAAAATACGGGAAGTTTATATGCTGCACCTTGTTTTAAAACACTCATTTCCACAGTTGCAATTTCTTTGTTTGCGTTGGATATCACGTTTGTTTGGGGATCTTTACTACATTTTTTTTTCTTCTAAATTTCTGAAAATGAGTTTGCACCTCCTGTAGTATCGCATGTCATACTGATAAATGTCTGTAATGAAATAGTTCTTGTTCGTAGAGACATTTTGTTTATACTTCTATTTCGAAAACCTACTGTCATTTTTTATTACTTCCTTTTACAAAAAAGGAAGTATTGTATTCGCGAAAAAAATTTCACTCAAAAATCGGCCTTAATTTCCATTTTGCTCACCCCGAAATAAATGTTGAGTTTTTTTTTTTTTTTTTTTTTTTTTTTCGACCCGACCATACGTACTTAAGAACGTATAGACGCCCGAAATATCCATTTTGAAGTTTCCTGAGTTAATTACAACGAGTTTTCTTGTGACGTCTGTATGTACGTATGTATGAGCGTATGTGTGTATGTGTGTATGAATGTCGCATAACTCAAGAACGGTATGTCTTAGAAAGATGAAATTTAATACGTAGACTTCTAGTCTAGTAGACTTCTAGTTGTGCACCTCCTTTTTTGGTTGCATTCGGGTGTTTCCAAAGGGGTCTTTTGCCCCTTTTTTGGGGGAATTCATTGTTAGTTTCGATGCAAACTCAAGTGGTGTTATAATTTGGCGGACACTTGGCGATATGTCGCCAGTCTTTTGGTCGCCAAGTTTTGTCGTCAACATGGCGACAAATTTGGTGATTTTTTTTTTTTTTTTGAAATATTTTTTTTTAAGTCTGGTTTCAATGTGACCACTGTTGGTGATATTTAGAGAGAGAATCACATTAAAATTGCAATAATAGGGAAATAACATTAAATTGGTGTAAAAGGAAGTCATGTGATGCACACACACATCAGCTCGTTTACTCTGTTATTTTGCATAATATTGCCTCTGCTGATCAAGAGCCAGTGAAAATTTGATCACGCTTCAAAAAATTCTTCTCGTTTTAAAAGCGTTTTTTCTTTGTTGCTTACATATAATTTTTTTAAGACAGTGTAAGATATCTCTTGTGGATTATGGAATCGTCTTTGTAGATAATGGAATTATCTTTGCTCACAATACAACTATCTCTTGCACGTTAATGGGAAAAGAACACGGGCTTTAAGGTCATTTTTCGGCAGTGTTTTGATATAATCCAGTCAGATAACACTTTTTAAATCAAAACAACAACTGAAGTAATGATTGAGCTTCTTCCTGGCTTTAATCATAAATCAAAACAAAAACTAAACTAACGATTGAGCTCTATTCTGGCTTCAATCACAAAGTTACCCCCATCGAGAATGACGCAATTTTTTTTTTACAACTGCAAGATATTTAACTGACACTTGAAGCGACTTTTTTTAATTAAATTGCTCTTTTCACTGCATGACAAATATTTAAAGATGAAGTAACGCTTGACAAGCAATCCACTAACTCTTTTTTTCCCAATATGTGACAGAATTCAGTATCTTGTCATGTATTAATGAAAGTTTTCAGCATTTTTAGCCACTGACATGATAATTAGAAGTTCGGAAACGTTTTTCTGATTTAAAATATTTTGAAACTTCTAAACAAGCAAATTTCTAAGCGGCCGCAAAAATAGCTGATTATTAAAAGTATAATGAGCTCCGCGGCTATTTTAACTTATCTCGGTTTCTTTATTAAGTAATTAACATAGCAAAGTTTTCATTTCAAAATCAATATAAAAACATTTAAACTTTTTTCACTTTCAAGAAAAAGTTCCGTTTTATGCAAAACATACGGGTAAAGTTTGAAAGGTTAATTGCTTCTTTTCAGAAAACTTTAATTAATTTCCACCAGTACTTAGCGTAAGTGACAGGGGTATTTAGATTGCTACATATTTCCTTTCAGTTAATTTTTATCGCAGTTTAAGTTTCAAAGTAATTTATTATTTCAATGATAATTTTTCATGGTTTCCCAAAAATAAAATAGCTATGTGCAGCTAAAATTATTACTGAATGTGATCAATGACTTTTTGAACAGTTTTAAATATTTTTGATTGTTCGATATTCCTTTCAGTAAGAACCATGGCCCCTCAGGGCCAAAGCTAGAGTGTAATACTGCAATGGAGCCAAGGCGGTGATTGGGCCCGGGATGAAGTTATCCGTAGGGTGATACTACCGCTTTCTCATATTGCAAAGGAAGGGAAAAACCGGGTTTATTTCCAGAAATGAACCGGGATTTTTGGGAAAGGAAATTTTGAACTTTCCTGGAAGTTTTCAAGTTATCAGAAAGGAAAACTTTGTTTATATTTTAACCTTTTTTCTACGCGATTTCAAAACTTTAATGCTTTTTACTGTTGTAAGCGGAAATTACGTAACTATTTTCTTTAAAAAATATGCAAAATACACTGTTTAGGTACCCGTAACTGACTACTTTTTTATTGGTTCAAAATTAAATATTTCGCCGATTGATTTGAACGTTTAATACTTTTATGAACACTACTAAGCTAATTATACATTTAAATGATTTATTTGGATATTTAGCACTCTTTAAAAATAGCACTGAGGTAAACCATATCATCCATAATACTTATCACGTCAGCAAAAGTTGCTTGCGTAGTTATTTTTTTTACATCATTCAATAATTTGAATTTCTTTCTAAACGAGCTGATGCGTGCATCATATGACTTCCTTTTATTGCAATTTAATGTCATTTTCTCATTATTGGCAGTTTTAATATGATCCAATTGTTTACTCTCTAAATATCACCAAAAGTGGCCAAATTGAAACCAGATTTTTAAAAAAAAAATCGCCAAATTTGTCGCCAAGTTGGTGACAAAACTTGGAGACCAAAAGACTGGCGATATATCGCCAAGTGTCCGCCAAATTATACCACCATTTGAGTTTACATCGAGATTAACAATGATTTCCTCTCAAAAAGGGGCAAAAGATCCCCTTTAGAGCATCTAAATGCAACCAAAAAGGAAGGTGCACAACTAGACCTCACTAGGAATCTACGTACAAAATTTCAACTTTCTAGGACATTCCGTTCTTGAGTTATGCGACATACATACACACATACGCACATATATACCTACATACAGACGTCACGAGAAAACTCGTTGTAATTAACTCGGGGTTCTTAAAAATGGATATTTCGGGTGTCTGTACGTTCCTAGGCACATATCCACGTGTGGTCGGGTTGAAAAAAAAAAACTCAACATTCATTTGGGGGTGAGCAAAACGGAAATTAAGGCCGATTTTTGGGTGAAAAATTTTTCGCGAATACAATACTTCCTTTTTTGTAAAAGGAAATAAAAATAAAAACTTGTCAGCATATTTTTAGTTTTAATTCATTTTTGATCTTAAATAGCTTGTTCTATACTGAAAATATAGAAGACTTTTTAGCAATGATATCATCTGAAAAAATCTTACGTAATCGTGTTTTAAACCCAGAATCGACGTGGAAAAACAGGGAGTTATCTTCCAAAATTCCCACTGTTCACCAAAGTTCCAGGTTTATTTCCGTAGCTCATAAACTGGGTTTTTTGCATCTCTACCACAGTCGCGTCAGGGACACTCTGGACTAAATTTTACTCATAATTTCATACATTTATGTACAGAAATTAATAAGAGTTAAAAGTTAAAAGTCTGATTACGTGGTGAAAACACTAGACTCTTGTGATGTATTAAGCAAAATATTTTTTTTTGTTTGAAATTACTTTTTAATTGTTACTTTTGTTATGAAGTTTACTTGTCACGTGTGGGACACACTTTTGGACATTAGCTTTATTTTTTTTAATTCTAGCAATACATCCTTCGAATCTGTTTGTGACAAATTTGTTGAACGTATAGTTTACTTTGCTTTATATTTTTTTTCCCTCAAATAATTGACGTCCATGAGAAACCACGTCACACACACATCACGTCAAATATTTACTTCAATACTGCACTTTACACATTTGTCTAATATATGTATTTTTTAATTACAATTTAAAACGTTATTTCAATGAATAAAAACATAGTATTCTTAATAAAAGCGCAACTTCAGTATATAAGAGTTTTAATAGGGCAATGTTAGACCCTCTTAAATGCCATGGTGTACCTCCCAGAACCAGAGCCTCTCCTAAACAGAGAAAGAAAAATCTGCCCCCCCCCCCCGCCCCGCTGATTAAAAGTTTCAATTGCTCAGCCTGTGGCATCGACGCCAAGGGAAGAATATTAGCTATTAATTCACCTGTCCTTGAACCTACTTATCTATCCTAATACAATTATATATGTGAAACTTTGTGAATATGTTTATTATTCTTTCACGCAAAAACTACTGAATGAATTTTAATGAAACTTTCCCATAATATAGCTTATACATCAAAATGACACATAGTGTACTTTTCATCCCGTTATGGGGGAAAAAACCCTTAGGGGGCGATAAAACACAATTTTCGTATGAATTCTCCAATATGGGGGTGAAAAAATACTTGCACATATATTAACATTATATTTCCCCCGAAAGCTCTGATTTTTCTGCTGAAGATGGCACCTGTTCAAAATTTTTAAGTAAAAAAAAACGAGTTATAAGCTTTTTAGTTCCATGTTCGAAGGCTTTCATCAACTCAATTTAGTATTTAGTGTATCATCTCAACTCCGGTCCGATAGCTAGAATTGCGTATATCATTTTTGCTTTTCATCTGATTGTTCAAGGATTTTCTCAAGTCAAATCAGAAATAAGCGTTTTTCTACGAGACTTGCAAATAATTAAATGAATGGGCTTACTCCAAATTTAAAATTGACTCCGAGCAGCCTGATACAACGCAACACATCTCGCCGGAATTAAAACTATCTTATTTTGTTTATTAATTTATTACTAGTCGACCCGCGCGGAACTCCGCACTTTGCTTCAAATCGTTTCATGTGGCATTTCACTCTTTAAATATTTCAAAGAAAGAACATTATCAAGAAGAACCGAAAAACGTAAACGGATTAAAGTAAGCGGAAAAAATTAAACGCACAGAAGAAGGCATGTAATTAAACCTTCTTCGTAGACATCAGCAACAAAACCTCGTGAAATAAAATGTTGTGATAATGTGATCGTCGCTTTCTTTTTAGCTGTACGTATTTTCAAAACAAACATAAATATCATTAAAAGTGTGACTGAGTGACTCGTGAAAAAGCAGTAATTGTGCATGTGAAAAAAAGGGTTGTGGCAAATACAATACTGCCTACGTGAGCCTCTGACGGGAAAAAAAAGAAGCATTAAAGAGATATTCATTGGCCCGGATTCAAACTGGTGCCATTCTGATTATCAGCAGGACACTCCAACCAACCGAGAAATTGCGCCTTCGTTTTCGAATGCTATTTATTAAAGCAATATGTAATAAAAAACAGCAAAAATGCTTTTTACCTCTCAACCCTCCCTAAAAAAAGACCATGCATCTATGTTTGGTCATTAGCCAGAATGATACGCTTTAAAATTATACGTAAAACAATGAGGTAGATCTCGCGTAACGATTGAAACAAACATTCTAGAGAAATAATAAATTAGATTGGAAATAAGTGTTTTTATTTTTGAAAGTTGATACACTTTCACATAGCAGGCTGCTTTAACCGTTACGGCTTGAATGCCAGCACATGTTTTCCTTTTAATCGAACACTTGAAATTAAAAACCAAAACCAGTTGAACTGAGTCAGTTTTTAAGTGTAATTTTTCGAACATAGACAAAATGCATTTTTTTTCCGCCGAAAGCAGATCGCCCGGGCGGGGCCCGAACACTCATTCTTCTGACCAAACGAACGCTTTGCCGATCGAACCATTCAGCTCTGTCGGTCCCAGCGCGAGCAAAGTGCGAGGTCCCAGTGAGAAGCAAAGAACCAAAATTAAAAATTTCGAGATAACCTGCACGGTAGGAAGAAGAACCTCTCGTCTGCGTTATTGCAAGGGATAGGTCTAGTAGCCCCGGTAGGTCCTGGTAGTAAGTTACTGTTAAGAGCTTACCTGTTTACAAATTATCACTTTAATATAAAAAATCATGAACATTAAAATCGTGCCTATATATGCCAAAAATTTTTGAGGCATTTTGAATGTTTATTGTTACTTATATAAGTGCATTGTGCATTGTCCCTTCAAATATCTTTGATTTTCATCTTGTAATTCAAATATAAGGTTATCGTTATTAAATAGTTATTCAAGTTATTTAGTTAATGTCTCATTATCCACTCTCAAATATGAGTTAACTATAAAGGAGGTCATTTTCAAGTACTGCGGCGTTTAGTCTGTGATTCCATTGATTATCTTGTAATTCTCAATTAGAAGCTCTATTGTGGACCTCTTTGCACTTTAGGATTTAAACCAGACTTATCGGGTGAGGGTATTCAAAGCGTATAATTAAATCCTGAATCCGATTATTAGACGCCTTGAGATTTAGAAAGCTTATTGAAGTTCTATTTGGAGTGAAGTGTTAGAACAATGTAACTGAAGACGCATTGACATTTCAAGTCAATATTATATTTTACTCATGCATTTTTACTTCAGAATAATGACTTGGATTTGAAACCTGCAATCGTTTCAATTTTTTTCTGCAAACAAGACACAGCTAACTAAGTAATATATATGGAGATTATAGGAAGAGAAATGCAATATTCAAAGTAAACTTGTGTTATCTATTTTGGGCATTTTCCTTACCATGTACAGTCGACGCTCATTATAACGACCACACATTATAAAGACCGTCCCATTATAACGACCAGTGGTAGAAGTCCCAACTTTGTTCCTATAAACTCTATGTTAATTTGCTTTCGTTATAACGACCGTTCTGTATCGTCTAATCCAATACAGCGACCGAATCAGCGGAAGCTATTTCTTGTGTTCTTTCCAATAAAAAAAATTTGTAGCTTAAAATGACATTGATTATTGTTTACGGATATCTGCCTGAAGTTTTCAATGTCAAATCCAACTTTAAGAGGGGGTGGGAGGGGGGATTATCATTCACCACAGCTAGCACAGAAAAAATAATGGGAAGAAAAATCGAGAAAATTCCAGATTCCTAAGAAAAGGGAGTTGACAGATGTATTGGTAGTTTGGTGTTTGAATCTAGTATTTTTAAAGATTTGGGGTTCTCGAGGGACTTAAATGTTTCTTTGGAAAGCAAGAGAAACACAATTTATCACCTATATCTGAAACAGAAAATAATGTTTTGCAAAAATCACGTCTGCTAAAAAGGCAGACCTCTGTTTCTGGTTTTATCTTCAGAAATTGTTGTGGTAGTAGTAGTAGTAGGAGATCTGAAAGTGTGTAACATTTTCCTCCCTATATTTTCTACTTTAAAACTTGTTTAATATTCTGTCATAATATTTTGCACACTACTTTTCTAAAAATTCCTATGATAAAAAACATTTGGGCATGCATGATGACGATGTACATTTTTTAAATTTATACCTCTTATAACGACCACTCGTTATAAAGACCTTTTTCTCTGGGACGGATATGGTCGTTATATCGAGCGTCGACTGTATTTATAATCATTTAATTAAAAGTAAATATGTTATATAACTTATTTTCATCTTATAATCATTAAGGAAAAGTTTGAACATCTAAAAGTTATGCAAAAGTCAAAAGTTTTGATCACTAATGTTTTTATAAATTTATCTCATAAAATTTCTCGGGCTCAAATTCCTTGCAACTTTTAATGTATCTCTACGTCCACAGTCCTAGTCTTATTAGTGGGAGTTCTTTTCACGGCTTTAGCCAAAACATTGAAATGTTTAAAATGAAAATTTAAAAGAAATTCCTACTTTCACAACAATTTTACTATGTTGTGTGGTTGAATGTTTTTATATTACAAAATATTTATTACAGTCTTTTAATTAACGGTAAATATTTTATTTAATTTATTTTCCTTTTTATAATCTTTAAGGAAAGGCTTGAAAAGCTATAGCTACCAAACAACTTTAAAAAAAATTTTACTTCGGTCGTCTTAAACTGAAATTTATCTCATAAAAATTTCAGTCTCTAATTCCATTCCAATTTTTAATTAAGGTGTTTAGTTCAGAACCAGCTCAATCGATGAATTTGTATACTTTTTTTTGTTTTTTTGTCATTTGACAATGACACTTCTTGGTCGATACTAAGGCGTTACGACGCGAATTAGAAGAAATCCCTCTCGGTTAGGTCAAAACCCACTGCCAAAAATCGGTTTTACTTCAAAACCATCTGAATCCCCGCTTCTACTTACCGGCGACTGTAAAAAAAAACGGACGAGTAACATTTACATCAGTAGAATGCATTGCTAAAACCACTCCCAGTTTTGATTTTACGCGTTAGTACGTGAAATAAAATTAAGATCGGGATGAATTTAATTAGAACTTAACTCCAAAGTTAAAAAAAAGAAGGGGGTGGAGGCCAATTTACTTTAACACCCCAGCTGAATTATAATTATTTTTATCTGTAAATAAGTAGACAATACTGCTAATTAAAAAAGAAAAGAAAAATGAAGTCATACACATGAGGGAATCCTGCTCATGATTTTGGAGAGGGTTACATTGCGGTGGCGTTAGTGCCGTTTTTGGGCATAAATAAGGAGTCTGGGGCAATCGTTTTGAAACATCAGCCAACAAAACGCAGTTTTAGGCTATCTTTGGTCACTTAAAGGGGATCATGGTTCTCATGATCCCCCTACAGAATTGCACCTGGTCGTTCACCGAATGTTATTCAAACGAAAAAACAATATTTTGGAAAAGTTAAGTGGGCAAAGCGGGACATGTGTTTTTTTTTCCTCCTCTCCTGTAAAATTTTAAAAGTGGATTGGGCTGGTTTTAATTCTAAACGCCCACTTCTAGTTTCATTAGTCTCAGTTCTTAAAAGGGCTTTACTCTAAACATCACACTGAGCTATTTAAAAATACCTCATTAGAGACATTGATGGACGTAAAAATCTCCCACTTATTAATATCATCTAAATCATTTCTCATGTAAAATTAACCTTAATATCCAGTCAGCAGCAACTGTGCGATGAAATTCCGGATTTTCCACCTAAATATAGAAATATTATCTAACCTACTGATGAAGGATTCCTGCTTTTGGATAAAGAAGCTAATTTAAGCTGAGTTTCTCGTGGATATGCAAATGAGAATAATCTGATGCAAAAATGTCATTTTCAGTTAATATTTTAAGTGCACTTTAAGAAATTATAGATAACGTATAAAGTATCATCAGCAAAAATTGAGTGAAAATTCATTATGCTTTTAAAATATTCAATTACTTTTTGAAAAATTGTTCCAGATAGTTAAGGGGTTCTGTAATGAAGAGTTTCTTCGCTTCGATATTTACGTAAAAGAGCATAAAATCAAAACAAACCACTTATGTGACGTGAACTTCCGAAAATTTAATGCATGATTTTATCTTCATTTATAACTTAAAATAACGATTGCTATTGATTAAAATAGAATAGTCTGAAAACATTTCTGATAACTGATTGATTAAACGATTTTCTTTTGATACAAAACCGATATAATTGCTATGATTCGAAAGATAAAAATAACATTAAAGCTCAAAACTTTGCTAAAAAAGTTTTAGAATTTCAATTGCTCGTTTTTACAAAATCAAAGCAAATCATTTACGTCATGGTAGTTTACTCACAATTTAGGAAGTAAGGAGGATTATATATTCTTTATAGCTCATGGAATTCGATGCATCATTTTATCTTTATTCATAACTTAGCAAGCAGATTGCCTCTGATAATTATTTTCAAATAGAAAATGAACCGACTTCAATAAAACAAAGAGGAACTAAAAAGTAAAAAATAATTGGTCATACTTACATACAATTTCCTACCCAAACGTATAAATCAAATTTATTTTACGATTCCAGTACAAAAATTAACTAATATAAACACCCAATTATAAAATAAACACTGATTTTAATTACTAAACGATGAATTATTTTAATACCTAGCTAATTATATACGATCTCTTAATTTTAATAACCATTTGAAGTCGAGGCCTCCTATAAAGTACTACCTATCGTAACTGAGTAGGTTTAGTTTTAAAGACTTTCGCGTTTTGTTAAATTAGTGTTTTACTCAGGATTTGGTGGGTTGTCAGTTACGTTAGGGTAGTAGTTTATAGGAGGCCCCGACTTCAAATGGCTATTAAAAATTAAGAGATCGTATATAATTAGTTAGGTATTAAAATAATTCATCGTATAGTAATTAAAATCAGTGTTTATTTTATAATTGGGTGTTTAGTTTAGTTGATTTTTGTACTGGAATTGCAAAATAAATTTGATTTATACGTTTGGGCAGGAAATCGTATGTAAGTATGACCAATTATTTTTTACTTTTTAGTTCCTTTTTGTTTTTTGAAGTCGTTTTTTTTTATTTGAAAACAATTTATTTTTGCTTTAGTGGTGTAAATATAAAATAAATACGTAGGGTAGAGTAGATGGTACACTCCTTACGTACATCACAAGTACGAAAGCGTCGAGCACAGGATTCTGAAAACAGCTAACATGAGCAAAATAGAGAAAGAAATAGAACACAGCGTCTCGGAGACTTCCGAAGACTGTGAAGAAAGGCTTTTTCAAATGCACAATTATTTGTAAAGAAAATTGTCTTCATCATCAGTTTGACTTTATCAAAGTATGCTTTCTGAAAAAAATTCACGAGTCACGAAAAACAACACAAAGCTCTTTAACTTTGCCCATATAATTTGACGAGTTTTCTTGATTTTTCAAGGATCCCATCTTCAGATACTGACCTGATGACCATGAGATCACCTGGGAAGTATATACCTTTTCAAACAAGAAAAAAAAAAAGAATTCCCGAATTGGTCTATGCGTGTTTGAGTTTACGGGGGTCACACATAAAAAGATTCCGACAAATTGAGAACGTCTTTTTTGAAGTCAGTTAAAAAAAGAAAAAATCTTAATGCGCATAACATTTTATACGATTGGCGCTAAAAACTGATCTTTGTTCCTTTACAAGATTTATTTGTGCGCTTATATGATTAGAACCATTTAAATGTCAATGGTTTTCCTAACTATTTTATATTTCACAATACTACGTGTCACGTTTCTCGTGAAAAAAAGTCACATTTCTCTTTACTTGACCCCATTATATAGATCAACACTAAAAACAGAGTATATACTGTGATGTTGTATATACACTGATGGGATAATTGCTAAGGACGGATTCCAATGGGCTATGTAGCGCGTAAAAAGTAGGTGTCATTCCATACCAAGTGAAATAAACTAATGCCAGAACTCAAGAACATTGCAATGATGATAATTTATTGTGCTCTGAAATCCTGAAGGCGTTGAAAAGTATCCAAAGGACGAAACGATCATTTAGGGCTGAATAGGTAAAAGTAAATAAGTGTAATTACCGCCCCATAGTAAGATGTCAATATGGGATATGACTACCATAGAGAGCGATGCAAGCTTCCACACGTCATGTGATGCTTTACACAACATTATCCAGCACCTGTTGGTGTAATTTATCCCATTATTTTGACAGTTAAGGATAAGGGTGTCCTTGCTTATTAGAGGGCGTTGTCGACCAGCAAGACTAGTCCCCAAAGCATCCCAAACATTTTCTTTATGATTCAGATCTATAGAACGTGCGGCCTATCCAATGAGTTGAATATTTTGATTGAGCTAGATACTCCTGGACGGCGATTGTTAATGTCATGTAACGCCATCCATGAAAACGAATTTATAGCCCACAGCACCACAGAACACGTGAAAATGAGGCAGCAGAGCAACATCAATGTATTACTAACAGCTATAGTCTTGTTCGGAAGCACACGAGCGACGTACGGCCATTGATCATAATCCCATGACACAACTTGTAGGATACTAGAAATTTTCTTTTATGTTTGCCGGCTTGTATGATGTACCACTTTCATGCCAGGTTAGTTGTCGTCCACAATTAGACGACAGACTGAACCTGCTTTCATCTGAGAATAGTACACAAGCCCAGTCAACTTCTCTCCAAATGCGATGCTGAAGACATTATTACAAAGGAGCAAAACACGAACTTGTAGACACTTGGATGGACATAACAAGCTGACGTGCGTATAGTCTTACTGCATTCAAATGCCTAGCTACAATTTTTCGGGATATTTGCTTGCTAGGAGCAGCAGGAAATTGCTTTGCTACCTCAGTAGCTGTGTTGTGCTGGTTCCTTTTCGTTGCTAGCACTTAAGTACCTATCTTCTGCTGACGTCGTATTGCGTACACGACCTCCCACGTGATATTTGCTGCACATTCCATTTGTTTGAAATGATTTCCAAACTCTAGAAACAGCCCTGTGGCTGACATCGAACACCCTGGCAACATCTAAATTTTTCTGCCTTTGTTCGATGTTGTCAACCACACAGATACCCATAAAATCATCTAAGGCATGTCGGGAAGACATACCGAAAAATGCGAGTTCATCAATTGATTCTTTCCCGTCAAATGTTGCTATTGAACAACAATGGTCACCACGCGCCCAATCCTTTACATTGCTTATCAGTGTTATCAAATGATCAGCAACGTCGTGAGACTAAAATTTGCGTGCTCTCAGCACGTCTTACTGTGTTCCAAACTTATGCTGATTTCCATATTTCCTTGCCTTCCAATTTGTGGTTGCTAATCTACTATTACCATCCGTCCTTAGCAATTGTCCACCAGTGTATGAAGATCAAAATACTACTAGAGCAATGATACTAAATGAATTTCCTGTTTTCTTCAGAGGAGTCTTAATTCAAAATTTGCGATATGACTACTAATGATTAATACAGGGGAAATATTTAGGGGGGTACTCCCCCAAAGCAAGAGCTCTCCTAAAAAGGAAACACGGCCCCCCCTTCCCTTAAGGGGGCACACCTGATTAATATTAACGTTTTATGGTACTTTCTTTAACACTGAGTAAAGAAAGTACCTTTGTTTTATGGCACTTTCTTTGACAATGCATTTTATATTTAATCGTTTAATACTGAAATTAAATGACGTTTACTGTTTTTTGCCCATTACTTTTTTCTAAATAATAAATATAGGGTAACAAATACACTATATGACCAAAAGTATTGGGACAAAAATTTGCCTTTTTAAGGATTTCTCAAGAAATAAAAGACCAATTGCTTCGTAACTTTTGTCACGTAACAAGTATGCTCCAGCTGTCAATTTCCAATAAAAATTACATCACCCTTGCGTTTCGGGGGTTAGTAGCAAATTTAGGAAAACAAACGACACTGGAGCCAATGTGACAATCATTAGGACAGATTTGGCTCGTGAATTTGGGTTGAAACTGTTGTGGCCATCGCCACGCGTAAGTCTCCAGACTGTGACAGGTGACAAAATCTAGATTGAAGGTAAAGTGGACTTAGAAATTGTGTTTGGAAATGCCACTTACTATCATACGGCATTCGTTGCTGCTATCACGGACCCCTTTATTCTCGGATTGGATTTTTTAAAGAAATATGACTTCAACCTCGATTTCAAGACTAATGAGCTGCACTCGATGAGAGAAGACATAGCCGTTTTCCACGCAGAAAGTGATGTAAAATCCGCTCATCAAATAATAGCCCAAACATATTTATCGATTCCCTAAAGAACAGAATCATTAATACCAGGTGCCATTGAAGAAAGCAACAGTTTTCGATTTGGCCTCATTGAATACCCTAACCTAAGCAATAACCCAAAAGGAGTGCTGGTAGCATCTATGCTTGTGGAACTTTCTAAGGATGTAATTCCTATGAGAGTCGCCAACGTGAGTGAAAGGTCAAGGAATATCCGGAAAGGTGAAGTGTTGGCAACTTGTACTCCAGTAAACTGCGTTATTAGAAGAATCAATTCCATTCAGACTGTGTCTTCTGAGTCCTTGACATCGAAGTTAGTTAGGAGTGCGCCATTATCGAAAGATCAAAGAACTGCTGCGGAACAATTGGTGGACGACATCAAGCATCTCTTTTCATCTACATCGGAGGATGTTGACCGTACGAATTCAACGCAGTATAGGATCTACCCTTTAGAACATCCCCTATTAAGCAGCATCCAAGACGACTACCGTTCGCCAAGAAGGAAGAGGTTGAGACCCTCTTGAAAGAGATGCAGGAGAATGACGTCATCGAACCCTCATTCAGTCCTTGGGCCTCTCCCATCGTCTTGGTCCGAAAGAAAGATGACTCCACCAGATTTTCTGTCAATTACCGACGGCTGAATGAAATCACCAAGAAAGATAGTTACCCTCTTCCACGGATAGACAACACCTTGAACACTCTTTCCGGACACAAATGGTTTTCTACCCTGGACTTGAAGAGCGACTACTGGCAGATAGAGATACACCCTGCTGACCGAGAGAAGACGGTATTTACAACTGGACAAGGCATCTGGCAGTTTAAAGTGATTCCCTTCGGCCTCTACAATGCACCAGCTACGTTCGAGCGTCTTATGGAGACAGTGTTAAGAGAACTCTCCTACGAATCCTGTCTGGTCTACTTAGACAATATCATCATCTTGGGACGCAGTTTCGAAGAACATCTGGCTAATCTTAGGAAGGTGCTGCAAAAGCTTAAAGAAGCCAATCAGAAGTTAAGCCCGTCCAAGTGTAATTTCTTCCGCGGAGAAGTGAACTACCTTGGTAACATCACCTCTTCTGAGGGTGTACGAACGGATCCAGAAAAGTTATCTGCAGTCAAGAGTTGGAGTCGTCCCGAAAAGTATATCAGCTGCGAAAATTCCTGGGGCTCTGCACGTACTACAGGAAGTTTGTGAAGAGTTTTTTCTAACATTGCACGATCTTTGCATAAGCTGACGGAGAGCAAGCAAAAGTTTGAATGGTCCAAAGAATGAGAAGATGCATTTCTACGACTGAAGGAGGCTTTAACATCAACGCCTATTCTCTCATAGCCTCAGCCTGAAAAATCCTTCATCCTCGACACTGATGCTAGCCACGAGGGCATCGGAGCTGTTTTATCCCAAGAAATTGACGGCAATAAACATGTCATCGTTTACTGGAGCAGATGCTTATCAAAGTCGGAGCGAAACTATTGCGTCACCAGAAAGGAGTTGCTGGCCATAGTCAAAACTCTAGAACACTTCCATCAGTACCTCTATGGTCGAAAGTTTCTCCTTCGAACAGATAATGCCTCGTTGACTTGACTTTTGAGCCTCAAAAATCCGGAAGGACAGATACCTAGGTGGATACAGCGGTTCCAGGAATATGACATGGAGATCAAGCATCGAAAAGGGTTGTCTCACGTTAATGCAGACGATTTATCAAGGAGACCCTGTCCGGAGAACTACCACTATTGTTCCCGAATCGAGAAACAGTATGCAACGATAGCACTACTGCCTATCAGGTGACAGTGACTGCAACATTATCAGAACCTGATCCATGGAGTGACGACCAAGTTCGAAAAGATCAACTTGAAGACCCAGACATAAAACCAATTTTGGAGTTCATGGAAAGTGACAGTCGGCGACCTAGATGGCAGGACGCTTCCATCTTCAGTCCTGCAACAAAAAGATACTGGGCTTTATGGAACTCACTCCATTTATGGAACGCCGTACTACACCGAAAATGGGAATCTGACGACGGTAAAACATCTAGGTGGCAGTTACTACTTCCCCGATCAAGGATTTCAGATGTTTTGAAGGAACTACATAGTAGTGCGACTGGAGGACATTTTGGTGTTTTGAAAACCCTCAATAAAATTCGAGAGCGCTTCTTCTGGAACAAGGCGAAGGATGACGTGGAGAAGTGGTGCCATTCTTGCGACGCCTGTGCTGCCCGTAAAGGACCGAAGAAAAGAAGCCGAGGGAAGATACTCTGTACAACGTTGTAGCTCCTTTGGAACGAATCGGGATCGACATCCTGGGTCCTCTACCAAGAACTGCTGATGGGAACAAATACATCCTTGTTTCCATTGACTATTTCTCCAAATGTCCCGAATCATATCCCATTCCAGATCAAGAAGCTACCACCGTAGCAGAGACTCTAGTCCAGCATTGGATCTCGAGATATGGAACACCTTTGCAGATTCATTCCGATCAAGGGAGGAATTTCACCTCTGCTGTGTTTAAGGGCCTATGTCAAACTCTCGGAATTGAGAAAACTAGGACAACACCACTACACCCACAATCGGACGGCATGGTGGAGAGATTTAACCACACAATCCTGAATAATCTCTCGCTTATGGTCTCCAGAAATCAACAGGATTGGGACAAGAAGCTACCTTTGTTCCTGCTGGCCAACCGCAGTGCTGTCGACGAGACTACCGGATATGCCCCATCTCAGATGCTCTTCGGACGAGAGCTTCGGCTACCATGTGATCTCGTCTTCGGTCGTCCTCCGGGTGCGCCTCCATCGCCTGAGGAGTACATCCAGGCTCTCCAGGCCCGGTTGGAAGACGTTCATAACTTTGCAGGGGAGCGAAGCAACATCGCGGCGGAGAAGATGAAGACCCGATACGACACAAGGTCCACTGGACATGAATTCAACGAAGGTGACAAGGTTTGGTTATGGAATCCCATCCTACGGAAATGTCTTTCACCCAAATTGAAGTCGCATTGGGATGGATCTTACAGGAAGTCTTTAATGGGCTGAATTACGTCGCAGTGAGGATCCAAAAACCACCAAATGCAAAACCTAGGGTTGTACCTTATGATCGGTTAGCCCCATACTATGGCCATAGTTCATGAGTAATTACGTAAACAGTCATAGTTGATAACATAAAAGTTGTAGATAATTATTGCTTTTAATGTTTAGCAATATTTCTTGTTATTATTGTGTTTTCTCTGTCTGATTAGTTATTTTTTTTAATGTGTGTATTTGCAAACTTGTGATATTAGTTTGGCATCCTTTCTGGGATTGTACTGCCCGGGACGTGCAGTCCTTAGGAAGGGGGAAGTGTTACAAGTTCTGTAAATAGTAATTATTCTTATGATTAATTTGTTGTAATCTAGCTAAATATGGCGTTTATTCCATTATTTTTTCATCTAAAATTATCGTAGTAACGTAACCAGTAAATAGTTCCTTGTAATGTACATACAACCCCCTAACATTCGACTGAAGTATACGGTTCCCCTATTTTTCATTGATAAGATTCGTGAATGAATAAAAAGAAAATACAAGAAGCATTTCGAATTTTGTGGAAACTTCTCTTTCGAGATTTATAAATAGCCTTGGCCGACGGCGGGAGTCAGTCTCGAGTTGATTTTTGCTTGTGAATCGTGTCAGCGGTACGCTAGAGAACATGTATTAGCTCTGTTTTGTGAAGCCTTTAAGCTGTATTTTTGCGTGTTTGGATGTAAATACGTGTGTAACCGTTGAGTTTACAGTGTTAATTGATATTTGCTTAATTGCTGATGATTGACTTAGCAGTTGTAACTACGCTTCCTGTACATAGCTGTAAATAAATCTCCTGTGTTTTCTCAAGAAATGTGTCCTCATTTTAAGAAAGTTAACTCTTAACAATACACTAAAATTATTTTTTGAACCTATTTCAGAAGCATGTTTCTTTTCGGTCGTAGATTCGGGAATTTTAGTTACATTTTTTAAGTTTTTCCGGAAAAGTGACTTACATTGAAAAAATTTCTGGAACTCGGTAAAATACGTCACATGTTCAATATAACTTTTATTGCAATAAAAAACACATGTGTGGCAGTGATAAGCAAAAAGATGTAAGTGGATTTTAAGTTTCGAAAAAACCGCATTTGAAGTTCAGATCCAAGATAGGCTTTTATTGATTTTTTTAGTAAATCATGCTGCATAGCAGAATCTACCAGGGCTACTAGTACTAACTCTAGCCCAGAGGCGGCAAATAGAGAACCAAATAGTCAAGAGGGTGCGGTCTCACCCCCAAATTTTTTGAGAGAAATGATAAAAAAATGAGCACATTCAATTTTCGTAAATCGCAAATCAATGTTCAAGAAAAACAATATTGCTGGTTCTCCGTAATGGTTGATGAAACTCGACACATTTCCAGACATGAGCAATTGTTTTCCGTTTTATAAATTATTAGAAATGTATCAAGCCGTTACCGGCCTTTTCAAAACAGAAAAAACTGATGAAGAATCATTGTTAATTTTAACTAAAGACGTAATTTCCTCATATAGGCTAAATATCTCGTTCTTGTGAGCTCTGTTTGACGATGGTTATGAGAGGCCCGTGCAGTGGTGTGGCTGTATGATTTTCACAGGAAAATGCCTAAATATTTTGCATTCATTGTTACACTCATGTTTTAAGTGTGTTTATTTAATAAGTGTTCATCACTTTCTTCTTCTAGAAACACATTTCAGCTGCTCAATGCATCGTATGCTTTCATACATACTCTTTAAAAATACATACTATTTCTGAAAAAAATATCTCACATCAACAAATATCTTTTCTGGGGGCTCTTTAACTATACAATCTCCCATATCATGATTACTTGCTGTTAGCCAATATGTGTTTTGTTCCACATTGA
Organism: Uloborus diversus; assembly: GCF_026930045.1. Classification (NCBI taxonomy): domain Eukaryota; kingdom Metazoa; phylum Arthropoda; class Arachnida; order Araneae; family Uloboridae; genus Uloborus; species Uloborus diversus. The sequence goes on along the minus strand of NC_072740.1, from coordinate 96,435,958 downwards.
TGTAATTCATAATTAGGAGTCTCGACCCCCCCCCCTCCCCCAAATGAAATGCTGAAATGCCGCCCCAGCTCTTTCCCCAAAACAGGGTAGAAATTCAACTACCACTTGTGGTGGTTATCTCGAAGTTTTCAATTTTTACCCTCGCATCCCTTAGCTTCACACTGCGTCATATGAAAATTTGATTTTTTTTCAGCAACGATTATGGAGTATGTTACGTGTAAATACACAAGAGGTAGTTTCTCAAACATTTATAAAAGCATGATTTTTTCGAGTCGTAGATGCAGGAAATTTAGTTTAAATTTTCTGGGAAAAATGACTTACATTTTAAAAATTTCTGCAACTGAGTCAAATACGTCACATGTGCTACATAAATATCGTTAGAATAAAAAATACATATGAAATTTTGAATTTTACCAGCAACGACTATGCGGCAAACAGAATAATACAGTAATCAGAACAATTTCTGCCTTAATATTTAACTCCAAGCTTCAAGGTGTACCATATTGGCTTTTAAAATTTCGAATATCTCTGTGCCACATTTCAAGTGACATGCACTTTGTTTGAGCACCACTGGTGGATCTAAAGAAATTTTTAATTCTGTGGCTTAAAAAATCAAACGTTATTTGTTTCATAAAAATACGAGTCTATATTTCTATTTTTCTTTTTTCATCATGCATTTAGTACATTAAAAAGTTATTCTTAACGATCATAGATGAATAAATCAACTTCCTTACAAATCTTCTTTTGTTTTCTACTCTTTAGCATCCACTAAAATATATATATATAGGATATATATATATATATATATATATGTATATATATATATATATATATATATATATATATATAATAAAAGTGAAAAATATTGAAAAGACCACACCAAAAGCCATAGATGCGCAACGCAGCAAAATTAAAAAGCCAAGTAAATATTAAAAAAAGCAAGCCAAATTCCAAATATTAAACAAATTATATCATTTGTTTAATATTTGGAATTTGACTTGCTTTATTTATATATATATATATATATATAGTGTGTGTATGTGTGCGTAAAATAATATAATTTCAAATAATAAAAAACCCAAATAAATTATATAAATATTTTATTTATATATTTTATTTATTATAGAACTACTCGAAGAAAAGAAGAAATTTATTTTCCAATGCAATAAAAAATCAATAAGAATCAGCTCAATGAAATCAGAATTTGCACACAAGAAGCAAATTTTGAATGTCCACCAATTAATTTTAAGTTTTTCATCTGTCTCATTACAACCCTCTTTAACCGAAGATATTCAATACAAATGTAAGAATTAAACAATTATTTAAATATTCACTTCTGTACTCATAATTGCATTTCACAGCGCTATATTTCCAACAATTCTTGAAGCACGTGTTTAAATACTTTTTCTTAAAACAGCAAACATTTTTTTAAAAAATGTCAAAAAGTTATTTACTGAAAGAGCTCCTTACTTATAAATGAGTCCTTTTTCGTCAGACTGAAAAAACAAGTTTGCTACTTTCTTAAATCCTGGCAGATTGCTTGGGCGAGCAGCAAACGGAAAGATAAAAATTAAGCAAACTTTATTCGCTTCCTGAATTTGACTTTCGCATTAAAATGTTTGCTGAAGAACAATGAGATTAACCAAGATGGAAAGTTGCTCACATTTTAATACTCTTCAAATGAAAGGAAGTCAAATTGCAGCTGAATAACTATGAGCTTGCTGTTTTCAAAATAGAAAGTTAGAGTAAAAATTAAAGGACTGAGTTTGGACTTTTTTTTATTTAATGCCTCGAATTCTTTCTTAAATCACACGGATCAAATGAAATTAAAAATTCATTTATTCATGTAATTAAAATTCAGGTTACATAAAAAAAAGTTTTTCTGAAAAGCTTATGTCGTCTTGAACAAAAGTAAAATTGTTTGTTCTTTTATTTCTTCTCTTTCCGTATTGCTGGTTAAAATATTAAAAATGTCTTCAAATGTATCGAACATTTCAAGTGTTGACTGATAACTAATATTTTTTTTACATCATTGATTTGCTCTTAAATAGTTTTGCTGATACGTTTTCTTTTACGTCCATCTCTTTATTTACTATCTTCACAACCTCAACTGAGAAGCAACACACAAATCTTGAGGGTGCTACTATAGATCACTGTCTATCAATATACATTACTGATGAAAAATGTTGAAAATGCCTATATCATTGCAAATTTTTTAAGTTTATGTAATGTGTAATTGAACTAGATAATTTACATTTGTTATCAATGATCGCACAGTTATTAAAATTTTCAATTTTGAAAGCGAATTTTGTGAATGAAAAATGAAAAAAAAATCTAGTACCACCAGATTTTTTTTTTTTTTTTTTTTGGAAGATTAAAATCGGAAACTGAATAGTTTCCCAATACCTTGCTAACATTCTTGTTTAAAATGTTTTTATTAACTATCATAACATTTTTTTTTCATTTATAAGGATAAGAGAGATTGAAATTTAAAATAAACGCTATTTTAAGAAACGATATTTTAAAGCTATCTCTTTTTTAAGCCCCTTTAACCTACAATCCTGAAAAAAGTCAGAATTAACATAATGAGCTCAAAAATAAAATATTTGTTAGTAAGGAGTTTTAAACCGAAGGTCACTTCCAGTCACGTCGTAAGTTTTTAAAAAATTGGTTGGAAGAAATATTTTGCTAAATTTGATTTGCTTTGTAGCAAACAAATATCAATTTTTATTATCGGGTATATTTTAAAGTCAAATGCAGAAACTTTGAGTCACAAGATGATATTTTTATTTCCTTTTCACTGGCTAATTATATACTCAGTGTCCATCAACTTTGAAAGAACTTCATTGTGATTCCGGCCTGTTCCTTAAATAGTACCAATTACCGAACTGAAACGAATGAGTTTGTAATGATTCGAGCTATATAAAAACTCTTCGTCACAAAAAAAAAGAAGGAAAGAAAACCGATGGAACGTTTAGCGAAATAAAATCGAATGTTAAAAACATAGTAATTAGTTCTGGATATAAACCCTCTCTTACGTAAAATCTTGGAAAATCGAAGGAAATTATATATTCTGTAGTTTCCTGTTTCGTCATTTATCCCGAACTTTTTACTTTGAAAGTTCAATAGTTCGAAAAAAAAGCACGGATTCAAGATCGAATATTTTTTAGAAAAAAAAGAAAGAGAGAAATTGTGCTTTGAAAAAGAAAAAAGTTCTTTGTCAAAAGGAAAGAAAAGTTTTATTCTTTTGTGCTTCGTTGGTAGAAAAAAATCAGATTTTACGAAGGAAGTTCTTAAAAAGAACTAGAATTCCAATTGAAACAAGATGCATACGAAACTGAACACATCCATCAAGGTGACATTTTTAAGTAAAAGTCAAACTACTTAAACAATATTAACTTCCTTTCTCATACGTCTTAGGAGTATTTTTACAGCTTGATCAAACTTACTGGTTACCTATTTTTAATACTTACAAAATCTACTTGTGTTTTTTTCGATGAAATTAAGTATTATTAATTTCACATACGAGGGCTATTAGAAAAGTATATGACCTTATTTTTTGTGTAAAAAATAGATATCAATTAAGAGCACTTCCATGAGTCTTTGCGTAATTTTTTTCTTGTGTGTTAACAGCGTAAAAATGGCAGACAAAGTCACTCGCTCACAATGAGTTTAAATGTGTTAAAGCGTAGTGCTTTCGTATATTTTTTTAAAATGACGGAACTGCTACTGCATCAAGTTTTTGCCAAAAACTACGCGACAGCCAAGTGGAAACCATGTAAAAGATGCAGACGGTTTTTGCTGACGATTTCTCAGTACATTTCTCGCTCTTAGCGAAAAACCAGACTATTGCAGTTCAATAGGCACTTTTATCTCTTGATATGACTCCTTGTGACTTCTGTCTGTTCCTTACACTGAAAAGTCAATCGACAGATAGATCCTGTCATTTCGTCGTTTTACTTGAGTTTTAAAAAAAACTGACGAAGTCACTACTCTTTACGTCAGTCAAATTCTGTTTGCCAGTGACTAACGCTATTGAAAAACAGAAAAAAAAAAAACTCACGCATGCGCAGAAAGGTTTTAGTCGGCCTCGTATCATCAGGTTTTTTCACAAATAAAAAGGTCAGATACTTTTCTGACATCCCTCGAACACTGGCAAGAAATCATACTTTATTGATGATTTTGTTAATTCTCCTTTCATATTTGCATTCTAAATTTTCCTTAATAACATACGTTTTTTTTTTAAGAAACATAGTTTTATGAACACATGGTTGCATAGATTTGCATAAATTTAGAAAAGAAAAAATATTGAAATAGTCACGCTTATAACTGCTATCTATGGTGTACTGCTATCTACCAATGTAAAAAGATAAGTGTGACGGGTTAGTTCCAGACGTTTCCTTCTTTGACCTTGTGCTTTCAAGCTTTGATTTCGGGTATAGTTTGGCTTTCATAAGTTGAAACTTTTTTAGATGAGTTCAGTAAAAAATCAATGTAATATGGGTGCGGATTTGAATTGGAATGCCTTTGCAAAACTAACCTGAAAGTAACACAACTCCACTCAGTGCCAATGAAAAGTTTCTATTGCTCAAAAAGAGATAAATATTGTCAACTTATCAGAGCCACATAGTTGTTTTGTTCCACACCGCATCATCATACTCTTGAATATATAATATTTTCAGGAAAAATGTTAAGTCAAGTTTGAGGAATTTCGCAGCATGCCAAAGAGCTGAAACCAAAGCTGCATTCTACTCCTTAAAACACTATCAAAGTAATGTAGTCAATAATAAGGAAATTTACTTGGAAACACGGTAGTTTTGTTTCGGTTGTGATGCAGGCATCTGCATTACATGTCTTGAATTCCACCAATTGCAATATATATATATATATATATATATATATATATATATATATATATATATATATATATATTATATATATATATATATCTCATATATATAAAAATCTCGTGTCACGATGTTTGTTCGGGGTAAACTCCGAAACTACTCAACCGATTTTTATCAAATTTCATACCTATGTGTCATTTGCTCCAACTTAAAAGATAGGATAGTTTTTATACTTTTTTATTGGCAAATTAGACATTTATTATACAATAATAGTATGAATTAATTGTTTAGTTCTAAAAATTCTTATTAGATGGCGGTGTAAGTTAATTAAGCGATACAAGGTTATCATCCTTTGACATCTACACTGTCAAAACGTTACTGATTATTTCCAAAGAATGTTTCGGGATTTTACAGGTTTTTATCCACTTCCTGAGAAAATCAAGTATATTCGTCGAAAATGTACTGAATTGCTACAAGTTCACAAATGCAGACTTCTCACTGTTGTTAAAAATATTTTTTGCCACCAGTATAAAGATTAGCTGGCCGAATTTAATAAGTGTATCGGCTTCGTCTCGCTCATGATCCGTCTATTATTGGCTAAACTCCCAATGCGGGCGAGTATATTGCTAGGTTCCATTGCATTGTCAGATTTGGCGCGAGTTAGATTCATGGTACGTCTTTGCTGTGCTGACTTAGATGTGGCCATGTGTTAATGCTTTTAGAAGCTTTCTTGGCGTAGCAGGAAGGTGCTGAGCAGTTATTGTACGCTCGCTTAAGCTTTCTGTGAAAGGGCCAGAGACACGATTGGCATTAAGCGGGAAGATCATTGAATAATTCAGAAATGGTCCAGGATAATTTCTAGAAGATTACTAAATTTAAGCGGAAAGGATTTCGTTTTTTTTTTTTTTTTTTTTTTTTTTTTAATTTATTTCTTTTAATTTTATTATTATTATTATTATTATTATTATTATTATTATTATTTTGCTAGATGTTTTTTACATCATTAAGTATCATGTAAAATAAATCATCCTCAAAAAGTTTTACTCTTAAGCTGATTAAAATTCACAAATTATACTATGCTACGGATATCGATGGTTATCAATTGTATCGCCGTAGAAACGATGATGATAGAGGCCACATTTTTCAATGTAATTGCCAAATTCTACAAATTAAGTTAAAATTTATAAGCGGCGGGTAGTTCCATACTCACCATTGTTTTTAAAAATGTATGAGGCTTATATTAATGTCGAAATTTGCAATTAGCTGAAATAAAATATGTTTTTCAAATACGTTATTGAAGTTCCTTATTAGGTCGCATTTGAAGTGCGAAAAATAGGCTAAAATGACGAAATAACAAGATAAGAAATGAGAAGATAGATAAGTAGCAACGAGAAACTATCGGGCATAATTTAGTTTCCCTATCCACGAAAGAGACCCATCTGTCCAGCATCTTGCAGTACATCGCGAAAACGGTCAACGAGTATATTTTTCCAAATAAATCTTCTACACAGAGACCTTAAGCCACCAAAAACGACACTGATCTTTTTACATAGTGTCAAAATCTTATGTGGTCAGCCGATTCGCAAAAATCAAGTTATATACCTATATACCAATGTTTCAAGCTATTTTAAATGCACTGTAAACAAATACGAAATGTCACTGATTATTTCCGAGTAACATGTCGGTTTTCATAGGTTCTCACTAATTTCCTGTGAAAATCAAGTATCTGTGTCAAAACGTTTACTGAATTACTACAAGTATCATGAATGCAGACTTTTCACTATTGTGAAAAATATTTTAATTCCCAGTTTAAAGATTTACTGAGCGTATTTATTACTGAGTGTATAGATTTCAGAATGAGTACAGTTTGTCTGCAAGGGATAAGCTCTAAGTGCCAGTGAATGAGCTCGGCTTTTTATAGCCTTGCAGGTGAATTAAGTTCATGGTATTTGCTTGGAACTTTGTCGTAGCTTTTGCTATGGTTGCAGAAGTGCTTTTGAATTTTTGTTGCGAAAGTAGGCAGGTGCTAAGGTGTTACATTAAACTTGCCTAAGGTTTTCTCTGAAGGTCCAGAGACACGACTGGCTTGAACCGGAGAGATTACTGAATTCTTGAGAAATATTCCAGGATAAGTTCAAGAAGGTTAGTGAATTTTATTCATGAATTAACTTCACTACTGTTGTCATGGCCCGTCCAGAATGACTTAACTCCCAATGGGAGCAAGTGAGTTTCTGTATTTCGTAACTTCCCAAGAGTAAGAAGCAAGTAGAATTCTTTTTGCATGCTTGCAAACCCGTCTTAGCAGTGGCTGTGGTTGCGATAAAGCTTTTGGTACTTTCTTGATAAGTCAAGAAATGTGTCAAGCTATTTCTTTTAAACTTACTTAGGTTCTCACTGAGGGTTTCAGTGAAAAAATTGTCTCTATTCGGAGAGGTTTCTGAATTCTTCAGAGAGACTTTAGGATAGTTTTAGGAAGGTTTCTGACTTTTAGTGTTAAACGTTCCTATTTTTTCAAGACATGTTATCGGCAGACATTGGACGTATTACCTGCCCATAATTTTTCAGGATGATTCTTATTTGTTTTTACAGTGTGGAATAAAATCAGGAATTCTGGAAGTCACGTAAACAAAGAACACAACACTCATCAATACCAGTTATAATTAGGGCCAAGACATTGGGACCAAAACCGTATCCAAAACAAAAATTTGCGTCTGAAAAAAAGTATTTTCTTTTTGCATTTGTTTTCGGTAAACATTCCCAGACAGTCAGGAATAATTGTGGACCGTTAATTGTCGAGTGTTTAATACATATCACGATGTATGTCGCGAATTGTAATTATTGGTGGCATACAATCATTGGGAGTACAAACTTTCTAATGCAGCTTCGACATAACGACAAACAGTATTCGTCAACTGTTTCAAGTAACTTTGACCAGATTATATCCAACGCAATCATCATTTCTTCGTAGAAACTAAATAAATTTTATGTATGAAGACATACTCCATACAGTTAAACAAACACAACGATGTCCGAATTTAGATTTTACACCAGAGATGTATAATGAAGCTTTAGTGCTGATTGAAGACTTACGCATTTCAATTTCAAATTTGTTATTAAGTCGTTATGGTGTGCTATCACCTAATCGATTCGCGACTGACTTATTGAACACTTATTTGCAACGAGAAAAGTGCAATGACGCTGTCTTAACTACAATCATTGCGAAAAATGAGCCAACAGACAGCTGAATAAAAAAATATTCATAATCAGATTATGCTCTCCGTTGATACTGAACAAGGCAATACAGTTGTTGATGAAAACAAACTGGTATTGCATTCCATTGGAATTTTTAAATTCTCTGGATATACCAAGAATGCCAATATATGCGTTCTTAATGGTTCACCAAGTATTTTTTTTTCACAATTTAAACCCACCTAGAGTATGCAACGGTACACGTTTATTCATCAAAAGTCAACAATTTCGACGGGAAAGTTTTAAAAAGATTTTTTTGTGTTGCCACGTTCTTCCATTAATAGCGTCATAATTTTGATACACATTTAGAAGGCTTCAACTTTCAAAGCGTTTACCTTTTTCAATCACCCTATAAATAACTTAAGACAAAACAATGTCTATTTGCGGTTTATACTTGAAATATACATATTTATCTCCTGGGAAAACTATCTATCACCTACTCACGAGTGGGAAAGTTATCATACTTATTCGTGTTAGCAAAAGACAGGTTAAGCAAGAATATTGTGCACAACTTAATGCTTAGATTGTTTTCAGTTTTCAAGTAATAGAAAAAACAATTCGAAATAAATGTTATCTACCTCATTTTTTATATATTTTTAATTTACTTAATGTTATTATGTTTTAAAATGGGCTAAACAATTTTGAACTTTATTAAAAATATTCATTTGATTTTATCAAAATAATGAGTAAAAGATTTTTTTAATCCAACTACTGCGCCACAGCAACGCGTGGCTGGGTCAGCTAGTATATATATATATATATATATATATATATATATATATATATATATATATATATATATATATATATATATATATATATATATAAAATAAACTAATTAATTACTTGAAATCGGACTTCAAAGTATATTTTGGATATATATTTCTAAAACTCTGTACGTCAGTTATAATGGTTATTAAGCTACAGAAAAATTGATAAATTTACATGTGTGCAAACTAATTGTTGTTTACTTCATACATTTCAAAACCAGCCAAATTTCGTTTTTAAATAATTGGATATCATGCTTGAATGCATAAACAAAGTTCAGTTTTGAATAAAAATTTAGTGAATTTTAAACGGTTTTATTTAACGTTAAATAAAACCTTCATTATTAAAGAAGTTTTATTGAAAAACGAGTTAAAAAATCATTTGGTAATCACACTATATTCCTCTATCTTATAAAAACAAAACTCTTTAAAAGTCACTATGAATTGCTTAAGATGAAAGTCAATATTACTGAAAACCTTTATTAAGTTTATTAAATCTTTACGTTTATAATAATAGCTAACAAAGATATACCATCAATTTAATATGAACTTCATCATTAAGTATAGTTGATCCCTCGACTTTTAAGTACTTCTTACAAAAAAAAAAAAAAATCTTAAATTCCTGTTTACGAAAAGAAAAAAATATATATATTTTCACGTCGTAAATAAAATTCCTTTGACAAGGAATCCGCTAAAAATTCTTTCTCTTCTTTTCCTTTACTTTTGTTTAGCTCCCCGAAGGAATGTACCGTGAAATCTTCATCCTATTGTTCAATTTCTACATAAGAACTCGAATTCACAATACATAAAAATTATCCTTACAAGATCTCACCGTAAAATTTCTTTCAGTTAGGGGCAAGTCTTTTTTAGTGTCATTGGTTTTTTTTATTATATTTTACAGAGCTAAGCTTTTTAATTAAATATTTGAAATAGACGATTTTTTCAATGAAATAACATCGGATGAGTACGGAATTTCCCTTCAACAAATATTGCATATTAAAATATTTTGAACTAACCAAAAGATGGATTGTTCTTACAAAAAATTTGTGAAAAGAAACTAATATGGTGAAGATTAATGTGTCAATTGTACGGGTAATAAAACATTTTCAGACTTAAAAGAATATGTGCAGATTTAATTTTTAATTTTGTGGCGATACTGTATTACTAACATGTTGAACTATGAAACTAAATACAGCCACGTGATTCAGTTCAACATTTTAGCATATTTGATAAAATGGTTAATGAATTATGTGAGTAATCTTTATATATTATTTCTGTAGCCTGTTTTTGGTTTCTACGCCAGATTTTCCTCAATTCTTGATCGATTTCTTTAATTTACGCCTTATTTTAAAGCTTATGGTGCTGGCTACTGACGAAAAATAGATCCACGGTCTAAAAATTTTTTTTTTCAGCCGAAAAACCTGTTTTAAAGAACCAGAATGAGGTTTTCGGTTAAACTTATAACTTTAATTTGCGCTATGCTTGACAGAGCTGAATAGCTTGATCGGCAGAGCGTTCTCTTCGTAACCAGGAGAATGCGTGTTCGGGCCCACGTCCGGACTATCTGCAACAAAAAAATTAGAGAAATATCGCGCATTACATGAACACTTAATTAAGTGAATAACAACTATGAATGAATAGAATAAATGAGAAGGAAACGCTCCTTGCTGATATGAAAACTTGAAATGACTTTGTGCTAAATTACTTCGAAATTGTACGGTTTTTTTCTTTTTAAGCTTTGGCTCTGGTAAGAAAATTAAAGCATAATGTAAGCGAAAATATAAGTGACAGGTTTAAGATTTCAGACTACAATAGAATTGTTTTTTGTTCAGAAAAAAATAATAAATCGTATATTGAAATATATATTCTTCTAATGCGTTTTTGACTCTTTGTACAAATAAAAAAATTACTACCTCAATTTGAAGGGTAAAATATATATTTTTTCTTCTTTTTGCAAAAAAACAAATAGCTTATCACATTTTTACTACATTCGAAAAGCTACGCTTAAAAAAGAGCATAGTTCAATTTATTTTGTATTTTAACCGTGCTGTTAAATGATGAACACGTGCTGCCATCTAAGTCATAACGGTTCAAGCAGCCTGCGGTAACAAATTGTAAAAATTTTCAAGAATAAAAAAATGTTTCTTCAATATCTTATCTTATATATTATTCCCTTCTCATTTTAAAACTTATCAGGCTGGCTAATGAAGAAAAATAGACTTACGGTCGAAAAATCAAGTTTTCGAAAACGCCCTTGCTGTTTCAAAACCTTGATGCTGCCTGTAGTTCTTATGCATTTTTTAAAAGCAAAGTTCTAATGCAGTTTTCCATTTTTTACGTCGCTTTCGGCAAAAAAAAAAAAAGCCTGTGTGTGTGTTCATATTTTAATAAAGCTTAAAAGCACTGGACTTAGTTGTTCGGTTAAATTGATAAGTTTTTTTCGGTAGAGCGTTCGGCTATAAACTATCTGAACTTCGGGCAAGTTTGGGCTGTCCGATATAATATCAAATTTATATTAGTATTACGCATTACATGTACTCATAACATACAAACGTAATAAAATAAATGCAGTGGGAATGCTACTTGGTGTTTCGACTCCTTTATGCAGGCTACAGTTATCATTCGGATAAGTTGACTGTTAATCGAAGAGTGTTCTTCCTTTTTTTTTAAGCTTTGACTACAGCCAGATCACTCAGCATAATGTAAGCATTAAAAAAGTATTAGATTTACCTAAAGGAAATCCTTTTTGCGCAGAAAAACATTTTCATTGTATGCTGAAATGTAGATGTTTCTAATAGCAGTGTTCGACCTTTTGTACAAATGAAAAAATACTACGCCAAATTAAAACTACGAGTTTCACCCACTAAACCTTTAATTTTTTATTCGCGCGAATACGATATAAAGCATTAAAATTATTATCAACTTCATTAGCAAGAAATCATTTTCTACTCCTCTGCTTTCTGCTGAAAAAAAAATACATTTTGTCTACTTCGAAAAATTACACTTAAAAAACGGACTCAGTTCAACTGGTTTTGGTTTTGAATTTTAAGTGTTCGATTAAAAGAGAAACATGTGCGGGCATTTAAGCCGTAACTGTTAAAGCAACCTTCTATGTGAAATAGTTCAATATTCAAAGATAAAAACACTTATTTTCAATCTAATTTATTACTTCTCTAGAATGTTCGTTTCAATCGCTACGTGAGATCTTCGTCATTCTTTAATCAAATTCAATGCTTTTCGAATAATTTTAAATCGTATCATGCTGGTTAATGACAAAACATAGAAGCATGATCTTATTATTATTATTATTATTTTTGGCAAAAAGCTTTTTTGCTGTTTTTTACTACGCATTCCTTCAATGAATAGCTTTCGAAAAGGAAGGCGCAATTGCTGGGTTTGTTGGGGTGTCGGGCTGTTAATCAGAATGGCGCTAATTCGAATCCGTGCCAATAAATATCTCTTTAATATTTCTTTTTTTCCCGTCAGATGCACACATGGGCAGGACTATTTGCCACAACCTGTTTTTTTACATGCACAATTATTGTTTTTTCACGAGTCACTACTCAGCCACACTTTTAATGATATTAATGTTTCATTGAAAATACGTACAACCAAAAGGTGAGAGATGATCAAATTATCACAACGTTGTATTTAACGAGGTTTTGTTACTGATGTCTTTAAATTACATGCCTTCTCTTCTGCGCATACTTTTTTTTTCGGTTCTTCTTCATAATGTTCTTACTATGAAATTCTTAAAGAGCGAAATACCTTATGAAACGATTCGAAGCACAGTGCGGAGTTCCGCACGGGTCGACTAGTTAAGGTATATCATATATTTCCTTCTACTATAAAATAATGTATTTTGTTTTTATAGGGTTATTCAACGAGAGTACTACATACTTCAAGCATATTTTGCGTAGCAATGAACTAAATCCTTGTTAAAAAAACGACAACTGTCCCTCAGTGCCCCACCCTTCCAGAAGAAAAAGGAATTCAATAGAAAGGCACATTACAATTGCAACAAAACAAAAAATCTCCTTGCCTCGAAAAAAAATAAGGATTTAATCAAAATAAGAATCAACAGTAAAAGCAAAATTAACTGAGAACTAGAGTTTAAACACGTAAAAAAGACAAACTCTCCCCCCACACACAAGAAAGGAGTAGGGCAAAAATTTAAATAAAATACTTTCAACAACGTAAAGACCTGAATGAATGTATTTTCTTTTCCCAATCATAATCCAAAAAACAGAAATCAATTTTCTCTGCTGAATGTTAGAACTTCGACGATTTGCTGCTTGCTGCATAATTTCGGCATTTTTTATAATAACATTGCATTAGCGGAGGAAGCAGATGCTTGTTGTGCCACATCACATATAGAGGGTGGCCAACTTATTATACTCAAACAAACATTTTTGTATTGTTATTATTGTTACAAAACTTTATTATTTGAACACATTTTACAGTTTATTTTAAAGTTTAAAGTTTATTCTGGCGTCGTCAGTGACCGTTAAAATTTTAAGTTACAAGCTTCTTCTAGTGAGTGATTTTTGAAAAACAATTAACGATTTTATATATATAATACTAGGTAACTCAAGTAGCCATATCATGCATTGAAAGCATGCCACGCCGCATCAAAGCCGTGGTAGCAGCAAAAGGCGGAGTTACTTAATATTAAATGATTATTTTTTTACCTTTTTATGGTATCGATCAGAAGGTACTTTGCGTTTAATATGTTTAAGTCGTATTTTAAATAAACTTTAAAATGTGTTCAAATAATAAAACTATGTAACAACAATAAAAGTACAGAAAAGTTTGCTTGAGTATAATAGTTTGACCATCCTCTGTAAGACCATTTCAATGCATTTGCTTTTTCTGAAAGCGATTTGACGAGGGCCACATTGCATAACCCGCTCTCTTGTCTCTATGGTTATCGTTTTTACTGAACTGAATTCCAATCAGTCCCTTCCATGGTGGAACCCTTTTCATTAGTATTTTTTGTTTGCGAAAAGTGTAAACATAGTTTTGAAAAGCCCTTTCATTTTCATTTTCATCACAATATAAGCATTTTTGGGATTTTTTTTTTTTTTTTAATATTTACATTTAGAAATACGGCCGGTTAAACCGGAGATCCAGTTCAGTGGAGGTCGATTAAGCAGAAGTCTACTGTACTGTAAAGGGAAATGTTGGAAAAGAATCTGAAATGTTTCCTTCTAGATTTTTTTTAATTAAAATTATTTTGTTTTGTTTTTTTAGAAACGTGACATAAAGTATTTGAAATCTGTCGGCTTCTTTTACATTTAAAGAAGATAGAAGCAACTTTCTGAAATAAAAGTAATTTATTTCAAAATCATTTTGAACTTTTCTGCACCTCATTTGGTTTTCTATATTTTTTTCTGACGTGGAATGAGGAGTTTCCTTCGCGAAGATAATATGATTACTAAGCCTTCATAAATTTAATTTTGATTCGAGAAAGCAAGGAACAATGTCGTTCTCTAAAATTTTTCGTATGCAAAGTTCATCATTATAAGCTTAATTGTTGTAGTATATTTTAAATGTACTTAAAAAATACATGTACCTCTTAATGAAACTTTTCATTTGAGCTGAGCAGTGAGTAAAATGTCTGATTGAAGATTGAAGAAACGGTTTCCAAATTCTTCAAGCACCTGAAACTTAATTAGAAGTGTTTGAACGTAGAATCGGTATCTCATTGAGAGGTATTTGAATTTTGGTTCTGATTTTGTCGAAAACTAATAGACATTTGTTGAAAATTTATAATATCAGATTACAAAAGGCAACTTTGAAAGATCAGTCAAACATAAACTGACAATAATATTGAAACAAACAAATAAAAAATGAACGGAAAAGGACAAAACAAAAAAGGTAGTGCTTATAGTCTATAAATATGTAATTTTTTGTGTAGTTTCATAGTATCTCTCCCAAAGCGATCCGGAATTTAATGCAGAGCTAGTACTTTAAGTGGTATCTATTCCTTGACTGCTATTGAGCAGTTTGAAAATTGGTCTTGGTACAATATTTATTCAACGTAAATGTATTTTAATTGTTAAGCAGCATCAGATTTCCGTCTAGGCAGTAGCGGAATGCCCAAACTCACATCGATTCGATCCAAACTTTTTATTTTTTCCTTTATAAAAACATACCTCTAGAAAGCTTTTCTGTAAAAATTCTTATGCCTTTTCACATTGGAAAGGAAATGAAACTAGTTGGCTCTTTTCTTTGCCAAGAATTCCATGCTTTCATTTCTAAAGAAGTAGCAGTGTGATGGATGTTGTCAGTGCATAACAAACTCTTTACCATTTCCAGCTGAGTTTGTTAGTAACTGGGGACAATTTAAAATGTCATCTGATATAAGCGGTTCAGAAGAAAAGATTGCTTAATGAGCAGCTGTGGAATAAAAGAAGATAACAAATCGTGAGAAATGTCCAGTAGGCATGATTCCAGCATAAATAGACAGCCTATCGGAGGTCTGTTGAGAAAGTGGGAAAATAATAGTATATCAAGAAAATGTTTCTAATAATATTTCGAATTATATTTTTATACTCGAGCATTTCACTATTTTGATTTCTTATTAATGTTTATTTGATCTTATTTCTAAAATATCTTTGCACTAGAAGTTATTACTTGACTAAACAGTTTTTGAAAAGTTGCATTCGTATTGCAAGGTTTTACTTAATTTGTTTTCATCATCAAGTATCACATTAGAATTTTTAGATTCGACTATTATTTTATGCTTCAAATACTTAAAATCAATACAGACATTTTCCCCTTACAGTATATTTAATTAAAACTTATATAAATACGGGCTAATATAAAACTCAAAAAACTACACGTATCGAGTTTTCATATCAGATTAGTAATCGAAACTCTAAACTTAAAGTTGGATTTACATTCGTAAGTTCTGAATAAAGACACAACTAAATTTTCCGACAATAAATGATGAAGGATTTCAACATTCTTTGAATATTTGAGTAACAGGTAGTAATCATACACGATTTCCCATCAGCATTTGCGATTTGCATTTCAAATGTTTGTTTACTTCTGGAGTATTTCCTAAAATATTTGAGGAGTTTCTGGGAAAATGCTTTCTAAAAGTTCACGTTTTCTGTAACATTTAAACTTTCTTGCAAAAATTTCAAGATGTAACAGGGAAATAAAAAATAGGTTTTGAGTAATATAGATGGCAAACTTCATAAAATTAGAGTCTTTTTTAACACTACATTTTTAACTTAATGGGAGGTAATATTTACATTTAAATTGCGTCATTTTCTTCTCTGCGGAATTGTGTTTATTAAATCCTCCCATTAGATTAAAAATGTATAACACTACATTTTAAATTTAATGGAAGGGAATATTTATATGTAAATTGCATCATTTGCTTCTCTGCGAAATTGTGTTTTTAATATCTTGATTTGCGTTAAGATCCACTATAAATGTTAGCATAACTTTAGTTCTGGACAGGCCCTGATTAACGCCTGGGCCAACTGGGCCTTGACCCAAGGATCCTCCATAAAAATACACTGGTAGACAAAATTAAGAGATGGAAGGCATTTTCACACATTAATTGAAAAATATCACATAAAACATGGACAGTTGGTGTCGCTGAGATGAGTTTACGTATTCTTGTGGGCGTTGCTAAGGCAGCAGGAGGTATAAAAGCCTACAGCCAGCTTCTCAGCTCATTTCATTCTTCGATACAAAAAAGATTTGTGTTGTGTTTCTCGAATAATGTTGTTGTTTTTGTTGATTTTTGGGTGAAATGAGTGAAAATCATCGTTTAGGTGAAGGTATGAGGTGGAGAATTGTGGATAGACTTGAGGCAGAACAGTCCCAAACTCAAGTTGCAAGGGAATTGGGTGAAACTCCAAGCGTTGTTTCGAACTTGTGGAGACAGTTTAAAAACAGTGGGACAGTGTCCGGAAGACCTGGACATGTTTGTCTGAGAGCAACAACGCCCAATAAAGACCAGTATTTTTATTTGCAGCCAAGCGCCAGAGGATGTCTACAACGACACAATTGTCTAGGGACGCCGGTGCAGCCAAAGGAACAGCAATAAAGACCAGTATTTTTATTTGCAGCCAAGTGCCAGAGGATGTCTACAACGACACAATTGTCTAGGGACGCCGGTGCAGCCAGAGGAACATTAGTTTCAAGCAAGGTAATTGCCAGGATGCTCGGTGAAAGAGAGTTGTATGCCAGAAAGCCCGCCATTTGCATCCTACTCATTCCCTCCCACAAAAGAGAGCATGCACAAGGGTACAGACAACACCAACACTGGACACAGCTCCAATGGGCTAATGTACTTTTCACAGATGAGTCCAGATTCGATCTACAACCTGATTCTCGGCGAATATTTATATGGAGGGAACCTGGGATCCGATACTATCTCAATAACACCATGGAAAGGGACCATTTTGCTGTTGGAGGATTGATGATTTGGGCAGAAATCATACAAGATACCCGCACACCACTCCATGTGTTTGACACTGGATCCGTGAATGACCAGAGGTACAGGCAGGATATGCTACAACCCTATGTGCTTCTTTTCAGGGGTGTTGTTGGCCCTGAATTCGTTTTTATGTAAGACAATGCCGACAACATAAGGCTGTCCTGGTTGAGCTGTATCTGGAAAGCGAAGATATTCATTGAACGGATTGGCCAGCCAAATCTCCTGAACTTAACCCTAATGAACATGCTTAGAATGCTCTTGGGAGGGCTATTGCGATACACCAACTCTCACCCAGAACCATTCCAGAGTTAAAAATCGCTCTGGTGGATGAGCGGAAGGGCATTCCACAAGCATATGGGTCTGTCCACGGTGACTGACGTTACAATTTGACTCAATTTTTAACTTACAAATTCAGCACTATCTTGAAATTAAATTTTATTTCTTCTGAAATTGATCTAAAATATCATAATATGGTACATCACTGCCCCCACACGTGTTTTCAGATTTGAGGAAAAAAATTTTGTGTGAAATTGAAGGGAATAAAAAAACGTGACTGATGTTACGCGGAAGAGACATTGAGAAAATTGACTTACATACAATTTGAAATTCTCTTCAAACTAATAACAAAAAAATCTAAACAGAGTTTTCCCCCTTAAAGTAGAGATTTTAGACTTGATGAAAACACTTTGTTTTATTGGAAAAACTTAAAAACGGAGAGTATATAAATTATTTAACACCCGTGACTGATGATACAAAGATTTTGTGACTGATGTTACATTTGCAATAAATTGCTGCAGTTACGAATTATTTCTCCTTAAAAATGAAATTAACACATGTTTTGTTTAAAATTGTATTTAACTTACAAGAAAAGTACATTCATAAAGTTTTAAAAGATATATTTTTGATGTATTTCATAAAATAAAAAGGTCTCTTGCATGTATTACATCTAGTGCACTAAATATTTTATTCCTTTCTCATTTGAATAATAAATTTCATTCACATTGACAGGCTATTTTTCAATGTCTTTATGCTTGAATCTTTACAGTCACTAAATACTCTTAGTTCTTAATTTCAATGCATCTAACTTCTCGTGATACAATTGTTAGAAATATTATTCAAGAACCCGTTCTCCCTCCTTTACTGCAAAAAAGAAAAAAAAAAGGTCGTTGCTAAACATCTAATACAGATTTCGAATTTAAAAAAAGTATCACTCGAATATAACTCTTTATAACATAATTGCAAATCGGATGGTGATATCTCTGAAATTTGCATGAAGCTGTGACGTTTAGAAATATTTTTGTATCGATGATATAGCACTTTTATTCAAACGTACTGCATGAAGAACTAGGAGTATCTGTTTATCAAATTTCATGTCAGAAAATTTTTTACAGCAGCTGTTTTCTTTTGTGAAGGTATAACCAAAGAGCGCTTTGAATGACATATTTTACCAAGGTTTCATTATTTTAAAGTGAGGCAATGCAGCTGCTAATTTAAACCTGGGACTTCAATACTTTAAATTTGTTCTATTTCTTCACCTAATTTCTCTTTTTAATTTTATTCTAAACCAACTTTGGTAATTATGCTAGATTTTTACAAATTATTTCATTTATTTTTTATCATCCACTCTTTTCAGTTTTTACTTTGTTTTACTTTTTGTGATTTTCATGTTTTTCTTTATTTCTTAATTTATCTCGCCTCTTTTTTTTTTTTTTTTTTTTTTTTTTTTTGCCTTTCTGCAGCAGTCAATACTATTTGTGCAATTTGTTTGAGGTTTGTTAACGAAAACAGAAATGTGACTGATGTTACTGTGACTGATGTTACATACTTTAAATAAGTTTTAAATAATTAAATTCAACTAGTTCTAAATATTTAAGGGAATTAATACTAAAGATATCATCATAAATGAAGAGAATTTGACATTTTATAAACTTGGGTTTGTTTTTGTTTAAGCAATGCAAACTTTTATACAATTTTGTGACTGATGTTACATTAGTATGAACCCTAGTTTAAAAACATTTGCTACAAGACAATTATAACAGTTTAAAATTTCGTCGTTGGACTAATCTCTTCCTGGATACCCTAGTAAAAATGACCGGCTTCTGCCACCTTAGAAAAAAGCCGGTACCGCCTTCAGCCGTCTTGCTGCAAGCCGGTACCGCCTTCAGCCGTCTTGCTGCAAGCCGGTACCGCCTTCAGCCGTCTTGCTGCAAGCCGGTACCGCCTTCAGCCGTCTTGCTGCTAGCCGGTACCGCCTTCAGCCGTCTTGCTGCTAGCCGGTACTGCCTTCAGCTTGAAGCTGGTACCGTCTTTGACCACCTAACTTGAAGACTGTCAAAGGCAGTACTAGCTTCAGGCAAGATGGTTCTATCACCTTTACAGCCTTTGACTATCTTGATCAAAGCCGGTATCAACTTTCACCCCAATTGGTGAAGGCTGTCATTGCTCAATGCCACATTGTACCAAAGAGGAAAATCTACAGTTAAGTACCGATGACAATTTGAAAGATCAAGCAAGCAATACTAATTTGGTTAATGATACAAAAAAAAAATTCCATTCGGTACCATCAAATCAGACAAAATATTGAAATTCTTGTCAAAAGGCACACGGCAACTAAACTTTGATTGCATACTTGCATACTTTTTATGATATTATACGTGCAGAATATTGATAGCGATAAGATTAAAATTTTTGTTCGTATAACTTCTTTGTTTTTTCACTATTCTGCAAACATAATAATAAAACATTATTTAAACTAATAAGATGCCAATTATAAGTAATGGATAAAAAATAAAATTACTTTTTTTCCCCAAAATAAACAAAAAAGTGTCAGATTGTGATTGTCTAGTTTCTTTTGGGTAGGATTTTTTTTTAAAAGCATTTTCTAAAGAAGGGATGTTATCACATTTTCGATACCTGAAATTGAAATCACTCACTGCATTTATAAAGTAAGTAATATATTTCATCGAAGAGGTTTATGATATGTCATCATATAAGCAGTTTATGAAACCATTAAAGAGGTAAGACTCTAAATGCTAAAAAATTTGTAAATGTGTCAACATGTGCAACAGGAAGAATTAACTGACTATCGATGTCAACTACACTTAATGTGGTTCAAATAATGATTTTTAGGCATGCATTCATGTTCCTAATTTAACACAGCATTTAGAAAAAGACAAAATACTGAGAAAACAAATTATGCATCAAATATGATAGTGCAGTGAAGGGCTACAAGACCAAACGGAGGCTTGTTAGCATTTGAACACTTTTATTTATATTTTAAAACAATGTAAATTATTGTAGGACAAAGGTAAATCAAAAAAACATTTAGTTTTAATTTTTAAATGTTATTAGTGCAGTATGATTTTCACAGCTCTCTTTACAGGGCTGCTTGTTGTCTACAAACGAGCCGAGCAACCATGAAGAGCAAACGTAAACAAACAAATTCGTTAATAAATAAACTGATGCCATTTAAGTTTTTCTTGGGTTAAAAGATGGCGAAAGAAATAAAAACTTTTGCAACATTTTATTTTGTGTTCAAACTTAAACATATTCTTACTTAAATTTTAATTATTTTCCATGAAAATCATTAGCATTTCTTTGAAACAATTTTGTTGAAGAGCCTTACAAATTTAAAATTTATAGATTTGCGGTGATGTATCCACACTCTCCCGAGTATTCGTACTCCTTCAGGTAATTACCTACTCCTACTTCTTCCGCAAAAATAGAATGTTGTGTCTACGGCATGCCGGCATGGAGATTTGACTTTCCAACTTGTGTGAGTCACAGAACGGCTTGTTTTCACTGTATCGTTATCGAATATTGTAAAGTTATTTTTTTAGTGTTTATTCAATCTCTACACACCCATATCTCTACAATGGGGAACAGGCATGATAGCTAAATAATACAGACGCACGCCGTTCGCAGATACATTTGATGCTGTGCAGTTACGTTTGCGGTCTATAAATACATATGCTCACAAGCACACAGATACAAGCGTTATGACAACACTCATTGAAATGGATTCGGTCAAAATATATGTTTGGTTGCCTACCAATATGCTCGGGTAAATACATACATACAGACTTTGTGGGAAAAAAACCCAAATTCAATTAAAGGTAATTAAAAACAAAATTTATGTTGAAATTTCAGTGATAATTTTTCACGACAAAAATACTGCTTTTCTTTCTATAAGGAAGTAAAAGTGGCTACTACTTATGTCATCAGAAAAGGGTAAAAAATTAATTTGAAGGAATTTTCCGGGTAACCCGAGGTGGAATGAGCCCCAATTACCTTGGATTTTCAAGCTCTATTGTACATAAAGAAGGTCTGTGCTCAGCAATGTCTACTCACCATTCATTTGAAGTCGACACACACACTCAGGACAGGATTGATCTGAGGAAGACATGCTCTACTGAGATGGCGAAACGAAAAATCTCGAAGGGGCAGAACAACCAAAAGGCCCTGCTTGGGGCCAACGGGAGTTCCCCCGTGACCGCGGCGTCCCTTCCCCTTCACGCCGGCAGTAATTCCAGCCAAGACATGACGAAGAATGATGACTCGCAAACAGGGTTGGCAAAAACCCGGGTTTTTTTAAAAAAGCCCATGGACCCAGGGTTTTTTGGGTTTTTTTGAATAAAACCCAAAAAAACCCAACTAAAGTTGGGTTTTTTAAAAGAAATGTGGGTTTTTTTGTCTTTTTTATGGAAAATGTGGGGTACTTGTAGCATATTGTAGCGTAAGTATATGGACAAAGTGTAAAAATTGTCTTCGGGTAAAAAAAGCTGGAAAACTAGTTTAAATTCAGCGTTTTCTGAAGAAAAGTATAAAAGACGAAAAAACCCAAGAATGGTGAAGTTTCAGATTTTTAAATTTTCCTTATTACCAACAGTTAAGGCAAAGTTACTTCTCGAGTGATAAAATCGATTGTTCGTTTTTAATTAATACAATTTTTTTTTTTTTTTTTTTTGCATTTTATTTTATTGTATTTCAATTTGTTATGCAAAACTACTGTAAAACCTCTAGTAGTTAAAATCCCTTTTTACTGAATTCCAGCTTAATCAAGACATTTCTTTGAATTTTATGTTGCCTGTTTTTCTATTTCTGTGTACAGAGTAAGAAATATTAAACTTTTCCGTAAGATAATGAAAATACTGTACCTGTTCTGTTTTCTGTCGACAGTTTGAAAAATCTGTTTATTTCTAAAAAATATAACTTGTGTTTATTCGAGATTTGTGACCTGTTGGTTAGCAGAAAATAATTCACATGAAAGCCTTTTAACTACATTAGTTTCCTCCGTACAATCTACAAATATTGAGAAAATCAAACGTGACAGGACTTGGTCAACATAATTTGAGTTATTTATTGACCAGTTAAAGAAAAAAGTTAAATACATTTATTTAAAATCTTTGAAGTATTTCTTTAATGCCGTTAAGAGTTAAGAAATACTATTAAAGTTCAAAATTCATTTTTTATGTTCATTGTCTATGGTGAAAAACAAGTAAAAAACAAGTTTTTAATTGTGAAAGTATTTAAATTAATTAACTTTTAAAAACTTCTCAGAAAATTTAAAAAAACCCAAACGTGGGTTAAATAATGGGTTTTTTTAAATGGGTTTTTTCAAAAAAACCCATTGGGTCCAACCCAATTGGGTCCAATTCGGCCAACCCTGCTCGCAAAGCCATTGCTCGTTTACATCAGCATACTCCGACGATGAGATGGAAGACTACCCAACACTCGAAGCCACATACAAGGATTTAGGCATCGCATGGTCAGGAATAGGTGAGACTATTAACAAGTCATGATATGCAATTTTTGAAGGACTTAAAACAAAAACTCGTAACTGCAGGAAATAGGATAAAAAGTTTCTTACGACGAAATCGCCAAAGGAGATGCGGTACTACTGAAGAGAGTCATGTTCAGACACATGCATAACCCAGAAAATATTACTACAGCAGCACCAGGAGGCAGAGATCCTGCTCAAGAAGGTCGCCCATTTGGAAGAGGAAAACAAGATCCTTCACCAAAAGCTGAGTGGCGCCTCTAGCCAAAAGAAAAGAAAACCGGTCGTGCGTATCAACGCTGCCAATCCTAAGACCGTTATCGAGGAAATCAAGAAAAAGAACCCTGAAGAGGATTTTCATCAGGGAGGAGGATCATTACCCCCTCTTCCGAAAATGGCCAAGTTGAAGTGGAGAACTACGCTAAAGATCATGCTATCGACTTCCACACCCCAACCATCACCTATATCCCTCCAACACGTGTCGTAGTTAAAGGACTCCCATCTGACATTGGCCAGGAGGACATCAAATCTGCATTCTGGCAACTTCAGCAAGACGTGATTCACGTACTCCAATTCATTAACCGGAAAGGCCCTCTCCCCATCTTCTGCGTACATCTCAGGAAACTCGAAAGCAGAGAAGAGGACATTTTTTTACGAAAAGAATGAAAGTCGGGGATTTCATCGCCCATCTGGAGAAGCTGCATACCCGTCGTGGCCCACTCCAATGTTTCCGTTGCCAAAGGTAGGGGCACTGCTCCTACACCTACATCACGGAAAGGTGCGTCTTCTGCGCCGGCCCTCACCGACTGCAAGACTGCCCCAATAAAGAAAAAGGTCCCTTCTGCACCAACTGCGGATTGGCTCATCCCGCCAGAACTCTCGACTGCCCTTGGTGCCCCCAGATGAAGATGCGCTCCTGCCTGACTTCCGTATGCAACCTTGGCTGCTCCCTTCGGGCGCTTGACTCCCTCCTCCGGTGAGAAATGCTCACTAACTTACTGCCCCGTTCGCGGGGACGCAATGTAGCTTCGGCGTTTTGCGTTATACAAAGATTTACTTCCTTCAGTTTTGGGGTAAAAGAGCTCGGCTCTGTAGGCAAATTCAAAGACCGACCAACCGACCAGCAGTGTCTAAATCCGTCTTGTTAATATTTTTCCGACCGTTGTTAGAAGGTCCTGAAATAACTGTTGCACATTCCTGTTGGCTTACAACAGCAAGCTAAACTCTTTAGTGTTTTCATTATTGGTATAAAAGTAATATTAATCTGATTGCTTTGAAATTGTATTTATTGTATTCTTTAAACTTAATATAATTTTTTTTTACATTCTTTTTAAAATTAAAGTATATTTTCCCCCAATTGGGGGAACTAAGTGTCCTGTTTGCATTTAGTTGTTGCTTTTTAATCTATTGTTGCTAAATGTCACAATGTTGTATGTAATCTCAGTATTGTATGAGATTACCCTAAGCACCACCTTGTTTTTTATTATATTTGGGATTATATAACCGCTTTGCATTTGAATCCATCTTCTTCAAATCTTAAAATACAATAGTAAAAATCATATACTTAGGCAGGGTAAAATAGGAATTGTTTTGTGAGATGCATTAAAACTGTAACCTTTTGTGTTATTTGCATAAGCTTTATCCTTGTCATTAGTATAGTAAGCTGGCGGTTTTTGGGCAGGCGGTAACAGTTGGTCAATGCCGGCTTTCATTGCCTTAGCCGGTTGAAGCCGGTCTCTACCGTCTTGGTCTTAAGACGGTTAAAGCCGGTCGTTACCATCTGAGATAAAGACGGTCAAAGCCGGCATTGACCGTCTTTTGCCGCCTGTCCAAAAACCGCCTTTAAGGCGGTAAAAGCTGGTCATTTTCACTAGGGTAAACCATATTTCAAGAAAAAATGAGAATGCAGATATAGCAATTAATTTCCTAAGTGAAAAAAAAAGAGTAACTTTTAGAATCGTTAATGCAACGACACACGGGCACTGAGAAGTGTTGTCAAAATTTGCCTATAAAACTTATAAAAAATGTGCTGATATCTTTTTTTGCATAGTTTTATGAAAATACAGTCTTTTTTACCTCATATGAAAGAAATAAATTACTGATACAAGGAAGATTTTTTTTTACTGTGATGTCCCTAGTTTCATGGAATTGCCCATAGCTTAACTATCTTATTAACAGCATACATACTCGTTGTGCATGCTGTCTATGTTTTAGAGGTGACCACATACCATACTAGAGGCGGCTATACTCCATACAAGACTCACTTCAATTGCCATTTTTCATCCTGAAGTTCAGTTCATATTAGACATTTGGCAATAACTCTTGCCAATGAATAGCACTTAAATTTTTGCTTTGCACACACTATTGTCTTACTATAAGTTACATCCATACCAAATTTCATTTATTTTTATGCAGTATTTCTCGAGATATTTGGAAAAATGTCTTCCATCTCTTAATTTTGTCCACCAGTGTAGAAAAAAAACTATTGAAATCGGATTATATCTTTATATTGCGCAAAATGCTTGAATATTGTTAAAAATGAACAATTTCAACATTTTTCGTGATTTTCCACCCCCCCCCCCCCCCAGTTTCTTGCTGAGATTATTATTTTATTTTTTCAGTGCTATACGCAAAAAGCGTTGTTAAATACATTATGACTTAAGAAAAATAATTGCTTTGAGTGGTGTAATTAAAGGGAAATGTTGAGAGGGTGTCTCACAATCATGCAAACCTTATATTCTTTACAAACAAGAGCCTTTCTCACATTATTTTCGTAAATCCTGAAAGTAACACCTTAATTTGTTTAATGCGTCATGGTTTTATATTTAAAATGTAGATGAACCAAGTTGGATAAATAATCAATTGTTTCTCAAACAAGTTTTTCTCTAGAATTAAAGCCATAATAACGTCACGGGTGAATCCTAAATAATTCACAAATTTTGTATTAAATTTTAAAAAAAGGGAAAAATTGCATTTTTCGTTAATTTCAATGGATAAATCGAAGGGTGATCTGTAAACAGAAAATCAATTACTTTTCTTACATAGGAGTATCAGTTGCAGCATTTTTGTCCTATTTTTAAAAAAACTGAAGCAAAAAAAAAAATCACAAAGGAACGGCAAAGTTCTCCCTTTTTTTCGAATGTTCACGCTCATTGCGAAATCAGAAGGTATTATGAGATTTCAATGAAAAGTTTTTTGTTTTTTAATCCTTCATCAATCGCAATTTCTCTGCTCTTTAGTGACAGAAAAATACGAATTGTTTTTTCCGCATTAACCTAATCTACATACTTTTATTAAAAAGTCATTAGTTTAGGAGACGCAAATTAGAAGTCACAGTGTCATAAAGTTCGGGAGACCTTTCTTATGTTTGTTCGCATCTACTTCAAACATATGAATCTCAAATTGGTAGATTTTACATCTCTGTGCATATATATGAGAAGTGTTCTACTACACTATTCAACTCGACCTCGACTTCTAACATATTAATTTCAAATTGGTAGATTAGACATCTCTGTGCTCAAATATGAAAAATGTTCTTCTACGTTATTCATCTCGACTTCCAAGACTGGTTTTTAAGACGTAGTTTATACGCATCTCTCCTTTGAAGCGTTATTTCATATTCTATCAATTACGTAACATTCGTATAACCAATTTAGACAATGTGTACTGTTTAAAAAAACATCTTTACAACATGCTCCATGGGGCCTCTGAAGTTCTGGGGTAGAAGCTTCGCTTATAATGCCGGAGGTCGTAAGTTCGATTCCCAGCGGTTTGTTGGATGTTACTTCCTCTTTTTGTACTGTAAATTTTTCTTGTGTTGTCTTATGTGTAAGTAAAGATGTTTGACCTCTTAATGCAATGGCACCCCATATCTCGATAGTAGTTATTAGCTATGAACACGACAACAACAATATGCTACATTCCTACCCAGAAGTGCATTTAGACATTTAGCTGACTTTAATGTCTACATGTTACACATATATTTCCACTTCATTCAATTTCCCTTCAAAGACAATAAATGTGAAGCAACATTTTCGACATTCCCGTATGCAGACTTTCGAGATATCCTTCTGTTTTATCCACCCCTCTTCAAAATATATAATGGTGTCAAGATCTTCAAGACATCTTTCTTATTTACAAACCCCAACTAGAAAGACGCCAAATACAAAGAAGCAGTTTAGACGTCTTTATGTCGAAGCATTAGATACTCTGTCTACTTTACCTCAGAGAGTTTTTATTCAAAAGAACAACTTAAATTCCTCTGAAAAAGATCAAGTCCAATAAAAAGAAACAAACGTTGTTTTGCATGAAATACACCACCTTAACTTACTGAATAAACGTTGTTTTATTTTGAAATGAACTGCATAAAATAAGTGTGTATACTGAACAGCTTAAAATAGCAAGATAATAGTTCCTTAAAATTGTGAAAGCCTTCTAAATTGTCGATTTATAGCATCCTTCACAGTATACAATCTTTTCTACATACACACAAAAGTCTACTTGGAGCATCTATGTACACAAACAAGTTTTATTATTCAATATTTATTTTAACTTTAAAAAACATGAAACACTCCAATTTTAAAGTCTACATGTATGCTGATATTTTCCCAGAAGAGAGAATTGAATTTCATGAATGAATTCATGCTGCTCTTAAACTGCGGATCAGTGAGTTATAGATCGATCAAGCGTTTCTGATCAAAATTCCAGCTTTTTTACTCTGATCATACTTTCTCTTATTTTTTAGGATTACTTTTGGTAATGCTGCTTTTGAATGCTCGGAGAGTAATATAAAGTAATCAGTTAAATTCATCAAATAATTATGTGTTAAAATCAGGACCGTCATTCGGAAGTTCAATTAAAAAAGTTAACGCTTTTACATAAAAGTGGGCGTGATTTTTGTTGTTTTCCAATAAAATTTGCAATGAATATTCACCATTATTTTCTTCCTCCCCTCCCCCGCCACGGAAAAACTCATAATGACGGGCCTAACGGGCCTAATTAAAACTAAACAAGTAACATTGTGTGGTCCTGTTGTTTTGAATTTGGAATCATATGGGTCAACTTGGCAGCCTCCCCCCTCCTCCTCCCCCTTTTTTTAGTTTTCTATACTTCAAAACAAACTGTACAAGAACAAATAATGCATTTTTCTAGGCAAAGAGTTTTCTACTTCTTATTTTACAAAATAGTCGGCAGCACTGTAAGGTAGACCGGGGCACGTTTACGCGGATTTTTTTCACTAAATTTTCTAATTTTTATGTTTTAACTTAGGAAATTTTAGGCATGGCAATTTTATGAAGCAGTTAATGGAGTCAAAATTGGAATATTCAGTTGCTGCATAGTTTGTGTTTTTAACCGTTAAAAAAAGTATTTTTAAGTACAAGTCGGTTACGTAAACTTACCCCGGACACGGGGCTCGTTTACGCATATTTATTTTGACACCTAACATGTTTCTGTTAGTGTTTTGAACACAATACGTTACCATCGTAAAAATAAAGCAAATTTATTACAGACTGAGTAATGTATAAAGTAAAAGCTGAATGAGCATGAAGACAGCACTACAAGATTGTAACCTATAAGATACGAATTTGTAACTCAATTAAAAAATAAATAGTGATTTTCAAAACTAAATAGCCTGAAAATACTAACAAGGTTTGAGACAGTTCGAGGCGAAAAAAGCATCAAGGCACATTTAAGAAGTAAGACATCGTAAGAACGTACGTAAAGGTGCTCAGACGTCAACGCGTATACTTGCCCCGTTGTCAAGTTTGGATTTATTTTTAACGTGAAAATTTTTTGAATAACATTTCAGTTCATACAAGCACAATTCTCAGAAAAGGATTTACTTCTTCTAATTTTGATATATTAGTTCTTTCTTAACTAAATATTATTCATTCACAATAAGCTTCAAAACGTTCAGCTCAGAAATTACTCCACTTGGTAAAAAAATAGATTATTCTTTCTGCATGCTGGACGGAAGCTCGACTAATGCTCAAAAACTTGTGAAAATATGTGCTAGAGAGCAGCATCAATCTTTTATGACTGATGGCTCTCCAGTTATAATTCGTTTTAAAAAAAAAGGTAGACTGGTGCGCGTTACGCATGGGGCTGCGTAAACGTGCCCCGGTCTACCCAACATAACTGGTTGTGCATACAATGGTTCTGGAGTTGCTGTTTGAAACTTTGAATGCTGATAAGTAGTTGTAATCTCTCGTTACCTAAATTTTAATATTCAATGCAGTATGATAAATTTTAGAAGTCTTGTTAATCTGCGAAATGAAAAAAAAAGTTTATTTACATTTAAAATTTTTATTTTTCTGGTTTAAATTTAGTTTTTATTATGATAGTTTATTATACATCATTATTTCTTGAATAGTTTGAAGTTATCCTAAGTGGCCGGATAACTTAGGACAACGGTTATTATGAATTTTTAAATTTGCTTCCTCTTCAAATTTCCCGGTCCCCCCCCCCCCCCCCGCAAGAACGTGATCAACGAAAAATGAAGATCAAAACTTCTCTGAAATGAACCTCCTAAAAATCTCAAAAGCACACTCGTCGCCATAAACCACCCCTGTAACACGTTAAAGCAGCAATGATCAACTTGCTTCTGCCACAGATAGTAAACCTCTATGGGATTTTGTTGCCAGACAGAATGTATCAAATCAAGCAAAAAATAATGAGTATGAAGCGCTCCTATAGCATTTATGATCAAATGCTCTATTTAAAAAATAATATAAAGCAGCAACTATTTTTTCGTTGTTTTATGAATATCATATTCTTACGAAAACATCGATAGGTATATTTTAGTAGTATTTTCTTCTTAAAAAAAACCAAACCCAGTGGCACGACAGTCCATAGGGATCAAAGCCTACTGTTCCTATCATAGTCTTCCTGTCCAGGGGCTTTGGGGTGCTATGCGAATGTTAAGATTAGGTGGTCAGCCTAACGCGGAACCCCCAGGGTTTAGTTCCCAAGCACGTTTGACACTCATTTTCCCTACCCACTGAAGGGATGAACGGCTGAGTCGACCATGCCCGACCGAGGGATGGAACTCGGGCCTGCAGCGTGACAGCGCGAAGCGTTACCACTGAGCCACTTGGCTTCATTTTGCCTTTTTATACTTTTATAACTCAAGATGCACCACTTTACTTCCCTTTAAACAGCTTTTATGTTTGCACTCTTAGAATTACGTTTAAAAAGATAGTCTGGCTCTGATAAGTTTCCATCCGTTTTGCTGAAGCTTGAACAATTCCATTCGTTGAAATAGGGATAAAAAAATTAAGTTTGCGTTGCAGTTGGAAGAAAAGAAATTATTAGCTAGGTGCAACGTCAATTACCGTTCGTTGTTCCTATCTAAGAATTTTTCATCTTCCAAACCAAGCATAAATGAGCTTCTCCAAGGTCATGCATAAAATTATCAGAGTCACACTAAAAAGCATTTTCATACTTACACCTACATTTAGAGTTATTTTCTTCCTAAATGATAAATTCGTAGATGGGCACAACGTCAGTTATCGTACTTTGTGCCTATTTAAGAATTTCTCTTCTTTCAACCCAAACATAAATGAGCGCATCCAGGGTAAAGCATCAAATTACCAGAGTCACACTATAAAGCATTTTCACGCTCACCTCTGTATTGAAAGTCCTTTCACATGCAAACTTGTCTAACTTCGCTTACCTTCAAGTATTTATAAATCTACTTCTGCGCATTTAGAAACTGCCTATAAAAAAAATATTTCTTAAATGTTCATTGCAAAAATTTTAAATTAATCACTTTACGTCATCTGTATACTGCAGAAAATGAAAAATTAAGCGTTTTTTGTGCGTTTTATTTATTTATTTATTTAATTTTATTTGACTGGCATGAGTAGAGAGTAGTTTGAAGTATTTTAAATAAATACAAATTATTTAAGCATGACTACCTTTCATTCGCTTAATCCATACTATCGAAATCAAAACTAACTATATCATTCATTACTGATTAAGTCTTCCTGTATTGGAAATCAATATAACCAGTGAGGATAAAATTAAATGTTCATGTATATTTAACGGTTTTCTCATCCAAGTAAGGCATTTGAGGACATTGATTAATTACTTTTCTTACAGTCAATTCAATTTCGTTGTTTATTTCTTTATTAATTTTCTATATTTACAATAGATTACGTAAAATTGATGTTATTTTCCTTCTTTTTCATCTGAAGCGAATATCGTCCGGTTCGCATATTTTTCTGAGTACAGCATGCGTTGTTTGGACGAATTTCATGCTCAATGAAATTTGTTACCTTATTTTCTTTCACTTTGAAAAAAGTTCTGCTAAATGTCAGCATGATGAATAGATTTCAAAGCCGCTGAATGAAAATTAGTCGTGAATATGAACTTATTCAAATATTGCACATTTAAGGTAATTAGCTTCCCAAAGGTATAAATAGTTTGCAAAAAAGTATGAAATTGGTCTGAGGTTATTGCGATACTATGTGGCGAAATATTTAAACAATAAAATTTTAGTATCAGCATTAGGGTGGACCGAAAAAACTCATTTTTTTATTTCGAAGTTGTAATGGCGCGGAAAAGTTGCGAATTATAGAGACAAACAAAGGAAGAAAGGAATTATGGAAATCGATTGACATCTTCCGTTCGTGCATGGAGTCTAAAGTTTGACAAAATATGAAAAAAAAACATAATTTTTGAGATTTTTCTTTTTTAATTTTAATTAGATGTTTTCGTAATGTAAAAGTTTGAAACGTCTTTAAACATAGTCTCAAAACATTGTGTTTAAATTTGGTTTTGATCAGCTACTATCTTTCCGTCGCGCATGGGCCCCAAAGTTTTCCAAAATAATGAAAAGTTATATTTTTATGGGTTTCCAATATTTGATGAATAATCAGTATTTAAATATATTGGACGAAGTATTTTTTCAGTCTAACTGAAAATGAGATAGAAAAAAAAATGTCAGGTTTAGTCAATGTTTTCCGGTAGCGTAAAGCCTTAGAAACTCCCGTGCGCATACGTCGGACAGCAATCCAGACAACGTCACTCGCCTGGTTGGAGGCGCTCTCCTCCACGCCATCCCCGCCTTCCTTGAACCACATTAGCTGTCTCCCAACATTGTTTTTTCAGTCTGCTTTACTGATCTAAGTAAACTATTATTTAGTTCGATCTAGCTGTTTTCATTATGCAACTCTTGTAGTTTTCTGTCTTGATGTATGCCTGGGCAATGGGCAGTTTGTCTCCTCCATTTCAATGAGTTGCCATTTCGCCACAAGTTTAAGCTCTTGGATGGCAAGACAACGGAGCTCAGTACCTCTAAAGGATCAATTGCTTTGGTGAAAAGTTTGTTGGCTGTCTGGAACATTACTTTCAGGCAATTCCCAGAGCACATGCAGACTATTGAACGCTGCGTAAAACTCGGCACAGTAGTCTCAGGAAAAGTTTGTAGAGCTGAATCTCGAGACGGATTTATACGAACCACCCTGCTGTCAAGATCATTCATACCTAACTTCACCAGCAAATACATAGGTCTTCAAAGTCAGGGATTGAGTCACTGTCAATGAGTGATTCGATGTCGTCGTCACTGATTTTTACCAACAATGGGGAAGAAGACAATTCACAGTACATCCAGTTGACCATTTCTGAGTATTTTTGCACATAGAAGTTGACTTCTGCGTGAATGTTCTGTTTTCCTTCTTGTATCTATCTGTCTTGACTTCCAGAATTCTTCGAACCCCGAACATTTATGTATTTATTGTCATCTTGAGTCATGGCTAAACAGTAAGTTTTCTGGGTGAGCGAAAAAACCATTCCGTTCGATCGCAGGGTTGACAACATAAAGCAAAGGTTTTGGCACGTACCTGATATATTGTATTACTTGGTGAACAAGTTTTGGGTCGTCCTAAGATGGTTTGATAGAAAATCACATTGGCATGAATGATTTCAACATAAACTATACTAATTCTTAAAGTTTCAGATGCGAGGCTTTCTTCTCTCATATACACAATCTGCGAGTTCTATTTGCCTTTGTCAACCACCTCGAATATGATAAACGCCGAGGATTTCGTACAGCCTAATCTTCTTTACAGGTTCTTGATTCAATTGCCTTTGAAATATCAAATTAATGATGCTGATCTTTGCTGAACACGTTTTGGTCCATCTCTGGGACAAGGCAAACAATACTCTGAAAGTTAACAACCGGAAGATTCAGGCAGTCAATTAATTTTTTTCCCCAATTGACCCTTTAGAGGTACTAGACCGCGTTGTCTTGCCATCCAAAAGCTGAAACATCTGGTGGAATGGCAACTCATTGAAATGGAAGAGACGAACTGCTCATTACACAGTCATATATCTAACAAAAACTACAAGAGTTGCAGAACTAAAACAGCTAGATCGAACTAAATAGTAGTTTACTGAGATCACTACTGACAGATGCAGACAGAAAAAAACAATGTTGGGACACAGCTAACGTGGTTCTAGGATAGCGGGGATGGCGTAGAGGGGAGCACCCCCAGCCATGCGAGTGACGTTCTCTGGATTGCTGTCCGACGTCTGAGCACGAGAGTTTCAAAGGCTTTGGGCTACCAAAAAACATTGACTGAACCTTACAGTTTTTTTTTTTTCCTATCTCATTTTTAGTTCGACTGAAACAATACTTCCGTCTGTTATATTTAAATACTGATTATTCACCAAATACCGAAAACCAATAAAAATGTAACTTTTTCATTATTTTGGAAAATTTCATGCAAGAACGAAAGATATTAGCTGATCGAAACAAAATTTAAACACAATGTTTTGAGACTTTGTTTAAAGACGTTACAAACTATTACATTAAAAAATATCTAATTAAAAAAATTTAAAAAAATCTCAAAAATGATGTTTTTTTCATATTTTTTCAAATTTTAGGCCCCATGCGCGAAGGAAAGATGTCAATCGATTTCCATAATTCTTTTTTTCCTCTGTTTGTCTTTATAATTCGCAACTTTTCCGCGCTATTACAACTTCGAAACAAAAAAATGAGTTTTTTCGGCCCACCCTAATCAGCATTTTGGACGTGTTAGTAAAAAGTAGCTGAGAAATAGCATTTTCAGTTTCTAAAAACATGTTCATAATACCGCCCATCGGGTTTGCCTAATATCACCAGCATAGAAAGTGTTGGAAAATCAAAGAAATATTTTAAGAAAAAAAATTATTTTGTTTTCACATACATTTCCATAAGTTGTAGTGATTAACAAGCTGCAATTTTAGAAAATACAAAACTTTTATCACTCACTTTCTCTTTTGTTATTTTTTCATGAAACCAATGAAAATACTTCCTTTTCTTAGCCAAACTACACTATGTTTGTCACGTAAAAAAAAC
This sequence comes from Uloborus diversus, assembly GCF_026930045.1. Taxonomy (NCBI): domain Eukaryota; kingdom Metazoa; phylum Arthropoda; class Arachnida; order Araneae; family Uloboridae; genus Uloborus; species Uloborus diversus. The sequence goes on along the minus strand of NC_072740.1, from coordinate 96,401,508 downwards.
CTTCACCAGTTGTACCATATGTACCATATTGTACCAATTGTACCATATTGTACCAATTGTACCATATGTGCGCCATTATCGTCACTGCTACTGTATCCGTTCACGCGCAGGATGGCTCATCGTCACCAGCAGTACGGATGACTTAAGAGAAAGCATTATCTTCTGGTGTTTCTTTTCTTTTTAGGTTGATCAGCACGTGGCTTGTCAAATAGAAGCTGGTTTTTACTTTTGTTTTTTAAACTTTTTTCTTGGAGTATTTTTATAGAACAGGTCTTAACATATGTTGAAAGCCCCTGGAAGTCATGGAATTTCATGTAGAAGGTAATGAAAGGGTTTATATTGGTTAATATTACAATGATCAGACCTGAGGATGTTGTTTGGGAGCTTTCAATGAATGTTCTGGCCTTTATTCTTCCATTCTGTGTATCGTCTTCTGAGTGATAATTGAAATACTTTGGTAGGCGATATTAGAAACAACCCACCGATCAACCAGGGCAACCGAGAACCACGGTGGGCACCTCATCAGATTGGTAACCGCCCCCCCCCCCTCCCCTGAAACTTATAAAATTTATACTTCTCGGTTTCCGAACCGGGCCCCTAGTTTCCGACTTGGCTGTCATGGCCTCTCGTCGGCCCTGCGAGCAACCATGGAAACCTTTACCAGATTCGCACTGTAAACCCAAACTCAATATAACTAGACCAGTCTATTAGCCGTAGTTTTACATAGCGTTAGTGAAATAATGCAATACTAATATTTACTGAACTATCTGTACTGTTAATAAATGGAGTATTTTTATAAATCAGCCTACTAGAGAAGATAGAAATATTCACATCATAATAAAAAATTATTAAATAAAAACAAAAAACCCGACTGCGTAAAAACCAAAAAAATAAACTAAAAATAAAAATGTATAAACCCACTAGTTTAGAATGTTATTAAGTACTACTGAATAACTACACCGTTGAAATAGTTTTATAACAGTACACAGATAAGACAAATCATATATTCAAAAGCAGAATAGAAAGATCAGCAGTCGAAGCCCATTCCTTTCTGATTCAAGGAACCCCGTAAATTTTGAATGGGACCCGACTGTTGATCCTTCTATTCTGCGTTTGAATTTATGATTTATCTTATCTGTGTACGGTTATAAAACTATTTCAACGGTGTAGTTATTAAGTAGTACTTAATACATTCTACACTACTGGTTTAGACATTCTTTCTTTTTTATTTATTTATTTATTTTTTTGGTTTTTACGCAGTCGGGTTTTTTGTTTTTATTTAATAATTTTTTATTTTACACTTTTTAGTTAATTTTCATTGACTTAGTTATTATGATTATAACACGGTACATTTCACAACCTTGTCATTTCATTGAGAGAGTTTGTATCGTGAGGTTTATTAAGTAACTTGCGGTGGTCTAAACTACTGATAATTAGTCCCTCTAGGGACCTAACTCGGCTTAAAGCTACATGTGCTTGACCTTCGAAAAAATTGCGCGAACTTAAGTCAACCACAGCACAGCTATATAAACAGTCTTTATAATTCATGATAACGCGTAATCGGAAACGTCGTCAGTCAAATCTTTCTCGCAAAACTAAAAAAGCCTCTCAAGAATGAACACGTCGCGAAACTCAGTCCCTTGAATGAAGACAAAAACAAATGCAACATGTTAGAGATGAAAATTGAATTAGTAGACTTTCTTTCTTTTGGTGCTTTTAGCACAGGTTTATTTTGATGGGGACTACAATCTGAGTGTCTTGCCTCCGTTACGCATGATATATTTTTTATTACAGTACAAAATACATATAAAAAACACATGGAAGAATTTACATCAGAAAGAGGGGAAAGTATATCCGGAGTGAGGGTGTCTTGATCCACCGCCTCTATTTGGAGAAGCAATTGCTTAGACCACTCGGCCACTGAGACCCCAATTAGTAGACTTAGTAAACAAAAAATTCAGGCAGTGAAAACTCTCTGCATTTGTCACACGCAGGTAGCGTGCGACACAGTGTGCGACACCCAGCGTGCGCAGATCCCGAACTGACAATAGCAACTGGTTGTTGATATGGTAATTTGATTACTGTCATGTGTGTACTGACGCTCCCAAAGTTGAGACAAATTGATTGAGGTAAGAATTACCAAAATTGGCCAAGGCATTTTGCCTGTAGAACGCCACATAGGAACAGACATACATACATAGACTCATAAACACATTACCCTCCTTTGCGTCGCACACGCGCAGTGGGGTAAAAATTCAGGCAGCGAAAACTACCTGTATTTGTCGCACGCAGGTAGCGTGCGACACAGTGTGCGACTCCCAGCGCTCGCCGATCCCAAACTGACAAAATGGCAACTGGTTTTTGAAATGGTACTTTTGATTACTGTCATGTGTTTAGTGACACTACGAAGGTTAAGACAAATCGATTGACGTAAGAATTACCAACATTGGCCAAGGCGTTTAGCCTGTAGAACGCCACATAGGAACAGACATACATACATATACTGATAAACACATTACCCTCCTTTGCGTCGCGCACGCGCAGCCGGATAAAAAAGAGATACACTTGTGCCTTCAAAGTTCTACAGTTGGCTGATGTTGCTAGAGAGTAGACTTTGCTGGTTTCACTGTCGATGTCATGGCACCAGTCATTAGAAAATAACAATGAACGATATCAGGAATATGGGTGGAATTTGGACCCCCTACCCTAACAATATTTTAATGAAAGCAAACATGTTTTATAAAATATTTCATGAAAGCTAAAGAAAGTTTGATGAACAATTTTTTATATTTGACCTTGAATTAGCTCATTCGTGTTTGGGAGGGAAGAAGAGACATTCTTAGGTTCGAAGGACGCCAATAAACGCAATCGGAAAAATTCTTTGTTAAAGTGGAATCGTTTAAACCTCAGCAGACCGGAAACCAACTTGTCAAAGTCAGACTAGTTATCAAGGATTCATTGGCTTTTGTAAGACTCAATGGCTATAAAAATATCGTATCCATAAGAGATTATCTTATGAATCTGGAACAACATGACTCCAAAGAAATACTCCACAAAGATCCAACCAATTAAAGCTCTTATTTGATATATTACGTATAGCGTAATCATAAATCTATGAAACTATTTAACTAATAGACTAAACATATTCTACAACCAGCTCAAAGCAATATTTTAAAATTAATAGTGGCAACTTCTCTCAAAGTGGAAGAGTTAATTTAGGAACTCGAAATTAATGATCTTTATTTTTGGCACCGAAATCATTCAACAAAGATGTCTGAAACCCACTGCTTAAATGTACTAATTTACGAGTAAACATAATTGCAGCTTTAATTTTCTCTGCACTCTGCCTTCACATGATTCAGCAATATTACTAGACTTTTCTAGAAACGTCTCCTTTGCGAGGTGTTTATATTTACACGTTAGTATTTTCGAGTAGAACTTAATGCAGACTAACAGGTTAGTCATTTAGGAGGATCAGGGGGAGGGAAGGTCAGTTTACCCCGTGTCTTTGAGAAACTAATGTATTTACATGTAAATGGGAGTGCTTTTTGTTGTTTTTTAGTATAAATTACATTAAATATACACTAGGGTGGGTCATTGTCCAATGCTAGAAAAAAAAAAAAAAGTTTCCGATTTCCATCGGGCAGTGCAAGAAAAAGGTGCCAAATGACGTTTTAAGGTTATATATAAAATTTCATTCAATGAGGAGTTCATTTTTTGCCTCCAGTTGAGTTTGAAAACCCGTATTTAAGGAAAAAAGTCAATTTTCATTAAAAAAAACTGAAAAAGAGAATTACAAATATATATATAACAACTTAAGGTTGTCTAAGTATTAATCATTTATTTACAAAAACGTTTATGATAATCATTACTTTTCAAAATTAAAAACATTTATCTTAAAATAGCTTGAAAGTCTTTACTATCTAGCTTTGGCATAAGTTTCCGGGACTCCAGTTGGTTCTTTATTAAATTTTCTCTTTTTGCACAATGTAGCTGAAGCTTAAGTAAATTTTAACTGCCCTTCCACGGGGGTGCACATTCCCATGGGGTGATGGCACCCCCCCCCCCCCCGTCTCCCCACATGCTGGGAAGTATCCCCCCCAGCGAGAGTCCCCCCCACCTGAAAAATAAGGTCAAAAATCTGTAAAATCAACTCTCTTAAAAATTTTAATGCTGCAGTCTGCGTCATGAACCCCCCTGGTTGGCGCCCCTGCCTTTCACTAGCCTGTGTGTCTGGCATGGCAGGCATAGTAAAGAGTTCTTTTTGCCTGAAACAAACAGTTGAATATCTTCTTCAGAGATTGATTTCAGTACTGGTGGATCACACATTTTTCCAGTCATTGAGATCAATGTAAGATTCTGCATCAAACCTTACAATGAGAATGTGAAAAATTTGTCTTTGGGGAGTCTATTTCGATGAACACTACGAACTTCTAAAATCTAACAGGCTGTCAATTCATAGATGTGTTGTTCTAAGTCTGTCAGCATTGTAATAAATTAATTTTTAGGACATACGAAAACACTGTTTCTATAGATTGCGGGATCTATTTTGCACTTCAACTCAGTGAGTGGACAAATATCTAGTTGCAGTGATTTTGAACAACTGCCGAGCCAATCTGCACATAAAGGGTAACGTTTTATAGCAAATCAGATTGGAGTATAAACGTTGACGACTTATATTGGAAGAATTATTAAATTTTCAGGACCAGATTCCACTGAAACACACAAACGTAGAATTCGATTAGCACAAGTTAGCCATAGAACATGAGAAATTGCTAGACTTTTGCTCTTGTTAGTGGCAGATTTTCGTTCTATTTTGCGCTTCCGATGAAGCTTGTTAATCTCAATAATTTCTGGAAGTGGTGGGGTAAAGTACTGCTGAAGCAATAGCTATTACAACCCTGTCAAAACTAATGCAGTTCTTTTTATACATTCTTCTTTAGTATCCAGTGTATTTAAGGTTAATAATTCTTGAGAATCTGAAGCAATAGGTAATAAATGAAAGGCCATTGATAAATCAATTTTTGTAAAATTATTTCCGGAACCTATGTTAGTGAGAATATCGCCCTGTGTTGGTAAAGGGTAATATTGTGTTTTACAAAATTTGTTTACAGTCACAGAAAAATCCCCACAAATTCTGATAGACCTTTTACCTTCACTGTTGAGTTTGGGAACAGCTACAATGGGAGTAGCCCATTTAGAATTCCTGACCGGTTGCAAAATTACTTTAGAAAATAAAGAGTCCAATTCTTTGTCAATTAGGCTTCTCAGCGCATAAGGACTCGGTCTAGATTTCCAAAATATTGGAACAGTTTCCTCCTTCATTGCAATATTTACAGGTTCCCCTAATATACCTCTATAATCCATTAAAGTCAAAACAACCCGGAAACTTTGATTTGTACCATTTAAAAGTACTATCTTCGTTAGAAAAATCAACTTCGTTAGCACTAAAATTACATTCATTGCTTATATTACCCGTAAATGCAGGCTTGAAGTTGTTAATATTTATATTAAGTTGTTCTATCGAAGAGCGACCCATTAAAGTTGGTCTGTTTGGTGTTTCGACAACAACTAATGGTAAAGACAAAATACGGCCATAAAATTTGACAGAAACTAAATAATTACCTTTTATGGGCGATAAGTCTCCAGAATAAGATTTCAACCTAGGAATTTCCACAGAAACTAATCTTTTTAAGTGAAAGTCTTCAGCATTATTTTCATCAATAAAATTTGCTGTTACAGCCCTACATATCGGAGCTATGTGACCTTTACGCTTACATTTTTTTACAAATTGCGTTCCTACAAATACACTCACGTTTATGAAATTTACCGCAATGTTTACACTTCTGTGCTTCATTAATTGGCTTACGAAAATTTTCTGAAGCTTTTTCAGGAAAAACTCTATTACTTTTCTTAAAATTCTGAAATTTAAAATTGTCATTACGAGTTTTCTTTGTGTTGGCGATTTTAAAGACGCTATCTTCATCGCCAAGTTTAAATGATTTGGCTTCTTTGATTGCAGTTTCCATTGCCCATGGCGATATCGCACGCTTTCGAAAAATCACGATATTTTTCACTGAACAAACGGTCTTGAATTTGCATATCTGTTAAGCCACAGACAAATTTATCACGGATCGCTTTATTTAAAAACGCGCCAAAGTTACATTTCTGGCTTGTTCTTTAATTTTAATAATGAAAGAAGAAATATCTTCTGCCATTTGCTTCATATTGTGAAAACAAAAACGCTCCATGATTACGGAAGTTTGAAGCGAAAAATGTTTCTTTAAAACTTCTACAATTTCACTATAAGGAATATCTTTTAAACTTTTTTGGCTGAACCAGGTTTCTCAAAATGGAAAATACTTTTTTCCCAATACAAGTCAATAAAGTTGCCCTTTTATCATTATCATCATTAATTCTATTTGCTCACTCATACCATATTATTTTATTGGTACGTTATGGTAATTGCTATGACAACACTCTTGATTTATTAATTAATTAATTTTTAAATGAGCCGGGTAATAAATGCTGAAAATCTTCCCGTCCGCTGCCGGGCTCAAATCCGAACCCCTAGGGTTGCTGGGCCATTGTTTTACCGACTGAGCTATTCGGGCAAACAAAAGTTCGAGCCATTGATGCAACAAAAAATGCATCTTAATTATTATGTATTTAATTTCAATTTATTGCTGCTCCACTCCAATTAGGCATAGCGTGATGTTATATAGCCTATAGCCTTCCCCAATAAATGGACTGTTCAATACAAAAATAATTTTATTTCTCAATTCGAATCAGTAGTTCCTGAGATTATTGCGTTCAAACAAACAAACTATTCAGCTATGTATTATTAGTATAGATATACAGGGTGTCCAGCAAAGGACTCCCTGGTTTCAAAATTGGGTATCTCGAAAACAAAGGACGATATTGGAGTAAAATAAACGGTATGTTTATTGCGAAACCCATAAAAATCATATACAGAAACTTGGGAAATAGTTTAAAAACTGCCAACAGGTGGTGCTGCACAATGTTATTGCAATAGAAGTCTTCATAAATAGTGCTGCGAAGAGGTTAGTTGTTTCAGCAGTAGTTTAGTCTCTCAGATATGCTTACATATACGTTAGAAATTATCGTCCAACCTCTTCGCAGCACTATTTATGGAGACTTTTATTGCAATTACAGCGTGCAGCGCCACCTGTTGGAACGTTTTAAAACTAATTTACAAGTTCCTGTATATGATTTTTATGGGTTTCACAATACACATACCGTTTATTTTATTCCGATATCGTCCTTTGTTTTCGAGATATTTAATTTTGAAACCAGGGAGTCCTTTGTTGGACACCCTGTAGATGTAAATAATAAAAAATTAATAAAAAATATGCTTACTCCTATATGATTGAAATATTAAAGTCTATAAAACAAAATGTTGGTAAAATAATAGAGACAGATTCTCCCGCACACATGACTGTAGAAGGTCCTATACCGTTCTTGCTAGTTATGCCACGAGATGTCACTAGAAATTCAATGATGTTAAAGCCATTTGCTAGTAGGACATTAATGAAGTTAAGTATTGATCGTCTATTTTGGAATTCATATCACACGTTAGTGAATATTTTGAGGAGCAATAGGTATTCTAGTTCACGTAACCGCGTGGCTAATGGAAGTGCCATTATCGTCATGTTCATATCAAAGTCCTTCCTCAACAACAATTACAGACTGACTAAAATGAATTCATGTCAAAATTTCAAACTTAATCAAGCGTAATATCAAAGGCATTTAATCCCAATAAATATGTCAGAGATATGCCATAACTAGTTATGTGGGATCATAACTACTTGCATTTATGGGAAATTATTGTCATACCTCGTAAATATCTGAATAAAATTATTATTTATATAATACAAAACCAAATCATTTTCATTCGAACTGACCTCCACTTTAACGTGATACAGACACAGAGCAAAAAGCATAGATTTGTTTTTAACTTTTTTTTACAATTAAAAATTAATTTTGTTCATAAAATTTTTAAGTAGGAATTTTAATCAAATTTCATTGATAATGCATTCCTGATGTTTCTTGAAATCTGCGAGGTGGATTTCTAGCAATTACTAGACTTCTTTGTATCTTTGGGGGAAATTGAGAGTTATTTTCAGTTTTATTTAAAATTTCATAATTTTTCCATTTCTAATGTAAGATCACTATTACAAAATACACATTACCCTGAACCAAATAATTAAATGCATCTATTATCTAGAGGATTATCACATTTTTCGTATAAAATATTGAGGAAATTTAGTTTACTTGTTTCATTGAATTCATTATTGCTTGCTATGTATGGTTTTATTGCTTGCTATATTCTTGAACACCATCGCTTATAGTATGAGTACATTCTCAGCGTATGTAACTATAGAAGTTATGTACACACTTGAGTGCCTGTTTCTTTTACTGCATGACAAAAACTGACTGGAAAAGGAGGGGAAAATGGTGGTCGCATAAGAAAAGGGGGGGGGGGGCTTCAACAATTGGCATTTCACACCACATTACGATAAAGATAAATTACATGTTTAGCTAAGTTTGCGCTCTTGACTAATAGTAAGACCATTTTTCTCGCCAAACAGCGGTGATCAATACCACTTTCATCCTCACGGCCTAGAATTAAACTTAACGTGAGCTCTAGTTCTATTCCTACTCTATCTGTAACAAAGTACACCCTGTAACTAAGAATTTTTTCCTTTTTTCTACAGAGTTTTCGACAATATGCCTGTGGTATGTATGTGGGATTTTTTCCGTGGAAAAAAATCCTGTGAAACAATATAACATTATTGCTCCATACTCTTTTTCGAATGGTTTCTTTTCATTTTATAGAAAATTTTGAAAACGTGAAAACTTGTGTTCCTTTATGTAAAAAAACTTTCTTAACACCCTGTTTTGCTGTTTTTTAACGAAATGTGTTGAAAACTATTGTAAAAGTTTGCTATCACGGTGTCACTGTCGCAATAGTAAATTTTTCATAAAATTAAACGCTATACGAAAAGGTTCACTTTTACATTTCCAGAAGTCACCATTTAACTTCAATTTTTCCCCTATTTACTTATATACGTGTGCGGGACCTCGTGACGTTGAAAGAAGTTTGCAGGTTATAGTATGCTCCCAAAAAAGCTTTGCTTAAACTACATAACTATCTGTTATCTTCCTAATGTTTAACCTTCCACGTATTTCCATCTGTTAGTCATGATGAAAAAAAAAGTGATCACAGGCAAAATACTTTCTATTGAGAGAAACTGATGTTTAGTTTTAAAATTAAGTAGGGGAGAGTCGAGAGAAATGGGACAGTAGCCCAAGTGGGGCAGTTTCATTTACTATGCCTAGATACAATTTTAGAATATATATTTAGTTTTTCCTCTAGATGTAGCACCTACGGTTTCTATTTACTTGTGCGTGTGGGGGATTTCGTGACGTAAAAAGCGCTTTGCAAGTTATGGTATATTCCCAAAAAAGCTTTGCTTAAACTTTATCAGTTATCTTCCCACTGTTTACCTTCCGCGTATTTCCATCTGTTAGTCATGATGAAAAAAAGGGATCATAGGCAAAATACTTTCTATTGAGAGAAACTGACATGTATAGTCTTAAAATTAAGTAGGGGAGAGTCGAGAGAAATGGGACAGTAAGTGGGGCAGTTTCATTTACTATGTCTAGATACAATTTTAGAGTATATATTTAGTTTTTCCTCTAGATATAGCATCTATAGCTTCATGCGTGTTTCTAATTGTTACACGAAGTAAGGTACGGTATTATTTGTGGGAAAAAAGGGTTAGAATTTTGAAATATGCCAATAATATCAAGGTGAGTTTTTTCTTTTTTTTTTTTTTTTCGTATTTTGCTATGTTTGTAGATGTTTTACATTGCTTAATGAATATACTGTTCAATTTTTGCATGCTGCACTCTTAGTCTAAATTAGGGAAGTAAAACAAAAACGAAAATCTGTTCCACTCCTTCGACTCTCCCCTATGCTTGCTCTGATTTACTTTCCGAAAACCACAAAAAAGCAAGTATTTCTGTCCTTAAAACCGAGGTCGTAATTTTAAGCATGCTTTTGCATAAAAGCATACCAATAACAATTTCTGCAACTATTTTAAATGAATCATAATGTTGTATCGATCATACTTTTATAGAGAACTCATGCTCTTTAAACGAGGATGCTGTGATCATATTTAATTGTGCGAACATTCATATATATCGATGAAATAATGCGTACATATGCATAGATACATATGTGTGTCATATGTACAACTTAAAATAAATTTTGACTTTCCATTCAAAGTATCAAGTAACTATATTAACTAATTAAGCCATAGCAGACCATTTTGGCAAAACATTTAGTCCCTTGTGTGCGATGCGTCTCCAGATCCTCAAACGTCATGACGCCCCAGGGTATTCACGCACAGCAATTCTTATTAAGACTTTTAGAAAGCTAGCAGATGAATCACTGTTTTGTGGGAAGCCGCTGAAGATTAAAATTGGTGGTTCTAAGAAAAGTTAATGATTGAAGATTAAATAAGATGTCCCAGAAACATAAGTTAGTAGAGAAATGATGCTCATAATACATTATGCGGCATCACCTTCTAAAATTAAGCAATACATTGCATTAAGAGTTTTCTTTCACAGAGTTAAATGAAATTGTGTAGTTTTATGGGAATAGGGAAGTTGCAACCTATTAAATGTTCATATTTTGGCTATTGGATATTTTTAATTGACCCTCAAAACTAAAAAATTCACCATCGCCGAATTTTAAAACACCGTGGTTGATTTTTAATGAATTTTTAAAATCCACGCGCAAAAGTGCGCTCTTCTGAAACGTCACGAGCCTACGTCACAGGGCGCGAATGGGCAGCCTTCCGCCGAAGATCCCTTGTTTTCGCTAGGGACATTTTGAGCGCGCTGATATTTTTATTTTTTAGAAATTCAATAATCCTTTTGAACACACTATGGAGACCGAATTCGTTAAAGCACAATCTAAATAAATCTTCCTAATGTAACATCAATGATGATATTCGAATATTTCCGAGAGGATGAGAGGTTTAATGTTCCAGAAACGCGAGGAGTTAAATGCGAGGAGATAAGCCTCTTACGTTTTCTCTTCGAAGTCGAATGCGTGACCTTCGGCTTCTCCCCTATCGGAAGAGCGCATGACGTCACTTCCTATGCCATTTGACGTCACAAGCGCTTGAACTTTAAAAATTAATTTTTAAAAAAACTACTTATCGTATCGCAAAATTTTTTTCACCTATGATGTTCATACATGTTACTCTATCATATAAAAATAAAATTGAAAAATCGAAAACTTCCCTATTAATCTTGTTGAAGACATGGTAAATATATTGAAAAAAAGCAGAGATTTATCAGTAAGTTACACTTGCTGAATTGCTCCGTATCCGACGTATATCATGAAAGTTCCTATGGTGAGGTGTATATGTATATGAAATGAAAGTAATTACGTATGAAAAATACACAAATAAGTGCAGATTAAAATTATTTAGCAATGTCAAAAAGAAATATGCGGCAACGATGCATTATTTTCCGCCGTTAAGTCATGCCTCAAGTTATTTTTTCCAATAAAATTTTCTTTGCTTGAAAAAAAAGGAAGAAAACATCATAAATTGCAAAAAAAAATGAATAACTCCAGTTATTTGTTTAAAGAAACAATCCTACCATTTTGACTTTGGTTATGCTTGGTATCTTTCACTGAACTGGTTTGCCCCCTGCTCGTTTCACACGCCAAACCCCCGTTAACCACCTGCGGCGAGTGACAATTGATGATTTAAATGCTTAAATGCTGTCCTCAGGATATCTTCAGGACTGAATGTCCGGCCTTTTAAGGTTCAGTGGGTGAGACAAGGCGGAATATCTTTCCCTGGATGTTCGATATCCAAAGGTATCAGTATAGACCTGATAGGCATTACCAGTCCAGATGAGATAGGGTAACAGACACACAGGCAGAAGCTCGCTAGTCAAAAAGTATAGGTGCCATGGGACCCTTCATATGGCATGACAACAAACAAAAAAGCATGAATGTTTGAACCACTTTGCTGATAGGAATACCCCTAAAGTACTATGAAACCTAGTGTCATGGTAATAGGCGTATCAGTTGTTACACAAAACACTCTGCAAAGACTCCAAGTATGTTAGATTCTTGTTTCTCTGCATGGATTTTATGAAGAGTTCTGCTTTTATGTATGAGACAGTTAGAAGCAAAGGGATGTAAGTGACAAAATTAAAACTTTGAAGATAACCAGTACAAATGGTAGGTGAACCTCTCATCTGTCTTGGGGCAAGAGATAGTACTAGTAGTCCTGGTAGGTGCTGCTAGACAGCATGATTTAGAAAAAAAATCAACGAAAGTCTACCTAGGAAGTTATCTTTAAACGCGCTTTACTCTAAACTTGAAAATGTCCACTTACATTCCTTTGCTTCTCACTGCCTCATATAGCAATCAAATTTTGAAAATTTTCAGAAGCAATATTTAATTAATATTTCTTGGCTCAATAACGGACGTATCTATTGATATACGTCCGTTACTGAGCCAAAATAATCATGTTCTTCGTTGCCTTTAGGTAATGAAATCAGAATCTAACATATTTGGAGTCGTTGTTAAGCCTTCTGTGCAACATTTAGTATATCTGTTAAAATGGAATTGATCATAAATCAGTTTGAATACCTTATACACTAATCCACGAGTCGACTTGGATTTGATTGTCAATATTATATATATATATATATATATTTGCGATTCTTTGAATTTTCTTAATTGAGATCTCGGCAGGCTGTTTCCTGAGCTCAGTAAATTTGCAAACATTTGCGGATTATAACTAACATCATAACAATCGATGCTTTCTTCTTAACGCGGAGCAGAGGTAACGTCGACTTAGAACTATTATTTAACTTTCCCGTCAGTAAATTCGTCTATGATTTTATAGACCCTTTTCATCAGTCTTGGCGTCATGTGTTTGATAGGGCACTCGCTATTGTTCAAAAAGTCAAAAGATTAACGTCAATATCTTTTGATGACAAGTGCAGAGAACTAAGAACTGGTCCTTAGCAGCAACAATGATATTTATCGCTACTTTATCTACCTTACAGTTAATGAGGAGATAACTCGATCATTTAACAAGTAACTCTAGCACATTATTTGGTTGGGTATAGTTTATTTGGCCATTGTATAGAAAAATTTTGAATCTTAAAACTAAAATATGGAAAATGGAATTTTTAGTTGATTAAGACCCGTTTTCAAACAAATTCCCAAGCATAATCCAATAAGTATTATCATTTTTCTAGTAAATTTTGTTAGTTTGGCCTATCCAATAATCCGCCTTTAAAAAAAAAACTATGTGACGATATTCAAAAAAATGTTTTCAAAAAGAAAAAATATTTCAATAATTCATGTCGGTTTTCAATTCATGTTTCAACAGGCTTGACTGTCTTAGAAAGAACCTATCTATTGAAGCATTATTTTTTCTATGTCAGTATTTCATCAAAACTAAATTGTGACAGAATGTGAGCTTTTATACTCAGATAATGTTCTCCTTGTTCTTTTTTTCCATAGGGTTAAGTATTAGTTTTTCTGTTATAAACTATGAAAATTGAAAAAGTAGAGTGAATTTTTTTCGTTTGCCTGTTTCCATAACACAAAGAATTATGTTCGTGCAAAAAGAGTAGAGTATTAAAGTAAGTTGAGGAGATGAATTATGTATTTTAAAAATCATTCGATAATGTTTCATGGCGTTTTTCAAATCAAGCTTGGCGCTATCGAAAATCTTAGGATCTTCGTGGCAGCCTATCATGAGGAGTTATTCCTGTCATTTTAAAAACATTAGATATATTTTTACAAGATAAAATCTTCAAAGTTTTGTTTTTAAACTGGCATTTTATGTAATTCGTGTTTTATTAAGTGGAAAATTTCCATTACGTCAAATAGCTAAAGAGACACTTTTCCAACAAAGGGTCATTCCACTATTACACGTGTGATTTTCTGAAGCTATTTCTGTGAAAACAACAACAATACTGTAGATGAAGTTAGTAAAACGTATTTTATTTTTCTGTAGTATGATAACAGAAAATTACTGGAATTATTTTAATGTCAGAATTTTTATTGTAACTATTTTTTTTTTTTTTTTGTACACAAAATTTTAAATGCAGAAGCAAAGGGATGTAAGTAGATATTTTCAAGTTTTGATTAAAACGCGTTTAAAGATAAGGTCCTAGGTAGGCTTTCATTGAACTTTTTTTCTAAATCATGCTGTATATCAGCTTCTACTAAGGCTGCTAGTACTATCTCTGGGCCCAAGACAAAGGATAGGTTCACCTACCATTTGTACTGGTTATCTCTAAATTTTAAATTTTGACACTTACATACCTTTGCTTCTCACTGCCTCATTTGTGAAATAAATGTTTCTACGTATATGAAGTAAATATTAAATCCAATAACTTCTTCTGAAGCTCAAGCATTGCCAGTAAAAAAAATTATACATTATGTTACTTGTGAGGGCCGTGGTAGCCCGATCGGTGGAGTGTCGGATTCGGGGCCGGAGGGTCCTGAGTTCGAACCTCGATGGTCGAAGACCCACCGTCGTCATTAAAGGGGACTGGGCGACGTTAAATATGCCCGTGGTCTTAATGTCCTCCAAGTGAAACGATACCTCTGAGGGTGCTAGAACCAGGTCGCTACTAGCTCCTGGTCTAGTTCTAAATTCTCATTAACTGTTCGATCCGGTGATGGTGCTGCCATCTATAGGTATAAAAAATAATGGAGGCAAGGCACTTAGTATGCAGTCCTAGACATAAATACAGTAGTAGTCAGTTGTGACTCGGAATCGAAATCGAAATGTTACTTGTGTGACAAAAGAGCGTTACTTGTGTGGCCGTGATATTTTTTTTTCAATTAAAAGTCATTTTAATAGTGAAATATAACTTTTATTTAAATCAATTTCGTATGGCATGAACTAAAACTGTACGTAAGTGTTACCCAGGGGTACCCAGCCGACGAGGGCGCAGACTGTGTCATTGAAATTTTTAGGGAGATTCATTTTATAGGGTTTTTGATCTCATTTCGGGGGAAGGTGCTGTTCTGTAACATAAATGGAGGGTGCCATCATCTTTGGGGAAATACACTTTGTATTAACTTCAGTTGATGACTTTAATTTTTTAATACTTGGTCTTCAAAAAAACATGTCTGGTCATTCCACTTTTTCCTGAAGGGACTATAACTAAAATTTCTATTTCTGATCCTCTAAGTTATCTGGATATGATTCCTCCTGTCTACATAACAATCACCACTCACGTACTTTTTGCTCAATAACAACCTTTGTTACATTCGATCCATCATAAAAAGTCATAGTCAAATCTGGGTGCAGAATATCTGCATCTATACTGCCATATTTTCGCCATTCATAACTGACATAGCATTCATTCCTTGGATACCTAGAATATCTTTTACATTTTTTGAAAGGTTGTCTTCTGTAACTTCGAATCAATAACAACTTGACTAAGTAAAATTAGTTAAAGGCGTAGACTGTTTCAATATATCAAAGAAATCAGTTGAGGATCACTAAAAAAAGGGTTACTCTTGCTAATGAGTGTAGCGTTAAGCCACTTCTGGAGTAAGTAGTGCGATTTTAAGAAAACTCTAATTATTCGAGGAAACTTTCATGGTGACTTGTGTAATGTTTCATCTAGCAACAAAAAAAAAAGAGGTAGAGTTCAAAGCGCTTGCGTAAAGATCAGTATCGACGCAGAGCTGATAAACTCTAATAAACGAAATCAACACGTTCCTCCACAGCTGAGCGATAAAAGAAAACATCTTGTTTTGCGAACTGTCTGTGAGCTGTAAAAAGGATGTTGTGGGATCAGAGTCTTATTTCTTCTCTCTCTCTCTCTATCATTTGTAAAAATTAAAAATGTCTTGTCTGTAACTGCAATAAAATTCGGATGATCAAAAGTTGATTGGTGTACATTGGCTGTGAAAATGGATAGACCTAATAAATATTGAAAGAACGAATTATTGAATCACTGCGGAAGGCAAAAGCTGTAAATAACATATAAAAAATTATTAAATAAAAACAAAAAACCCAACTGTGTAAAAACCAAAAAAAGCTAAAAATAAAAATGTATAAACCCAGTAGTTTAGAATGTTATTAAGTACTACTGAATAACTACACCGTTGAAATAGTTTTATAACAGTACACAGATAAGACAAATCATAATTCAAAAGCAGAATAGAAGGATCAACAGTCGAGGCCCATTCCTTTCTGATTCAAGGAACCCCGTAAAATTTGAATTTCGCGCAGTCCACGCTGCAGCAAACGTCTCCGAATTGATGAAGCACACATTGAAACACCTATAGCAGTTGACCACTGTGCTGCCAATTATCTGGAAGAAGCTGTGTGGTCCGTCAGCGCCATACGCACCAGGTGTCTGTCATCGCGAGCTGACGTCACATTTCGGGGTCCACTCCCGGATTCCGAGCTGTCCGACCCTCGTCCGGCCACTACTTCCAAACACGCATGATTGTGCTGCTGTTACGCTGCACACGAGCGGCTACTGCACGATAAGACAATCCAGCTTCACGAAGACCGACGATTCTGCCCCATTCAAACTCCGAAATTTGCTCAAATTTCGCTTTCTTTCGTCAAAGAAGCATAGTAAAGATTCAGTTAAACGTTTACTCTAGCATATAACCACCGATAATCATACACGCCTCGCTACATATTTATATTCGGCTTGATCCACCGTTCAGAGGGTGCTACTCAGCATACGCATGAGCTACCGGTCTGCTATTCTAATCATTTGCATATTATGCCCCACTTTACATTTCCTGCAATTTTCAGCTCACTCACGTAAGTTCATCGTGGTGTTTGCAATTTTCACAAACAGGAATGTATATACAACGTTGTTATTTGAATCGGCTTGGGTGGTTTCATTGTTCATACTTAATTGGTTCGAAGGTCCTTTTTTTTTTTTTTTTTTTTTTTTTTTTTTTTTTTTTTGAAATGTTCAATGAAAAGAATAAAGTGAGTAGGAATGAATAAAAGTAAGAAGGAATAAAGTAGAGTAAAAAAAATTACATTAAATGTTGATTATAGCTTTAAGATTATAGCTTTAAGAGGGCCATTGATCTTCATTGGGGACTAATTAATTGACTAGGACCAGCCTAGCTGGGCCCAGAGCCTGTTGCTGGTCGTCACATTTGTATTATTTTGTTCAAGTTTTCAAGTTTATTTCTGAAAAAAATGGTTTTTTTTTTTTTTTTTTTTTTTTTTTGTGGAAAAAAGGGTGATATCCGCTGTTTTACTCCAAAAGGGAATATATCCAAAATAAAATTGGCAATTTTGATCTGATGAATTGGAGAAAAACTCCTAGACTTATGCCAAGAGTCACTTGTTATGCTACCAAAACATTGTGAAAAATTCGAAATTCTAACAGTTAGTGTTTGTGCGCAAAACGTTTTTTTTTTTCCCCCGTTTTGCCAAAAAAAAATATAAAATTAGATATAATCCGTTTTCAAAGTAAACTAGAAAATGCGTGTTTTTTTTTTTTTTTTTCCAAAATTGATAATACCCACTGTTTTACATCAAAAGGGAATATATCCAAAATAAAATTGGCAATTTAGGTCTGATGAGTTTGAAGAAAAATTCCTACACTTCTGCCAATAGTAACTTGTTATTCTACTAAAACCTTGTGAGAAATTCGAAGTTCTAGCAGTTAGTATTTGTGCGTAAAATGTTTTTTTTTTTTTCGTTTTGCCAAAAAATATAAACAGGATATAATCCGTTTTGTAAGTGAACTCCTCAGTTAGAAATAGTCAAAAAACTTAAAAATTAAGCAAAAGAACTTAAGCCTTCGAAGAAAATCCGATGGAAGCTTATTTTTACTAATGTGTGTGTAACCTTTCAAGCAATTTATCTACACATAACCATACAGGGAACTCTGTTGTAACCTTACACATAAATTAGTGATAGGTTACCACATAGTAACATCGTGTAACCTTCCTAAAGCGATATGTTACTTTACACCTGTTATACCAGTTAAATTACTCCAAAACAATAGAGGTAGCAATGCTGTCACCGTTTTTATAGAGTAAAGCCACACCAATTTTTTTACAATGATTGAGCTTTTATATTTCCCAATTTACTCGTACTTTTTTACCTAACGGAAGATTTTGCTCTTTCTCCCACCCTGTCACCCACCATTGTATGTATGTAAATAAGAAATATTAAATTTAAACTGTTAGATATTTAAACAAACAATTCTTTCTTTAGATTTATTCTATTGTGTTTATTATAACCTCCTCTAAGCACATATAAATGCAATTCATTTTTTTCACTGAGACATAGTTTTAGGATCAGCACACAATATGGAATCATTTAAAACACAGCCTTCCTTTTTACACTCAAATACAAAGATCCAACATTAAAAAAACTTTGAATGATAGTAAGAATTTTTTTAATTGTGCTGTAATAATAATATTACGCTTCATTATTGCACTGAAAATACTATTCCTTAATGTATAGAGAATCTCCACAGAAGGATATGTGCATGTAAAAACCTTTTTGAAACATATATTTCTATACCCTTTTGCAGCAAAGAAACAAGTAAAATTGAATTCTGGCGTGATATTAATCCCATTCATCAGCTACTTTTATCTTAATGTAAAGTTCGTGCTAAGTACACTTATAAATAAATGCATTACAGAGTATTTAACCAAAACTGCGTTTCCATGAGAATTAAAAAGCATAATGCTCGAATCTTTACGATTTGAAACCATTTTCAAGCACTAAAAAAGTAAAAAGTTAAAAACACTATTAATATTACTTTTAACTTTCCTTCTCTTCATTTTTTTAACCTTACATCAGATAACTTAATTTCAAAGAGAAAAATTATTCTTCTGTCAGTTTTATACTCCTTGGACAAAACGATGTCACTAGTGAACATATAGGTCAAAATCGTTAACAAAATGATAACTCCAGTCAGAAAGTTCAAACGAATATCATTTGTTCTTTCAACGGTCTTCGTTCACTTATCGTTTTTCTCTACATGAATGATATGAAAAATATCGACTTTAGCGCTAAGGAATGGCCCCACGCAACAATCAACTTTCTACAGTTTTGGAAAATCTAAGAAGACTTTGCCGAAGTGATAAAAAGATGGCTAATGCTTATGATGGCTTTTGAATGGGAAAAGATAGTTATATACATGTTTATCACTTTTTATTTTAATCATACATCAAGTGAGTAACGAAGCACACATTTAGTGTGGAGACAGTTTCTTAATTTTTTGTTATTGTGTCCCATTTTTTATTTTATTGATTTTTTTTAATCATATTTTAAGATTCTATCTGACGTAACTGTAAGTAAAACAACTTTTTACTCCTCTGAATTTGAAATGAAATACATTATTTCCATAAACATGTATTTCCTGATGCAATTATTTCTGACAAACATTTTCTACCGAAATTCGAAAATAATTTCCACCCCCTCTCTCTGGACATTTCCGTCCATGAAATTTAGTTATTAAGAAGATATAATAAAATGTAGTGCCAAAAAAAAGGTGTAAAAAAATGTATATACAGTGGTGGTAAAAAAAAATTGCATCACCCGCGCCGCAAAGGAGAGGAATATCATCCCGACTGCATTCAACACACAGTCAAGCATCCCGTATCCCAGATGATTTGCGGATGTATTTCTGATGTAGGAGTTGGTGGGCTTCACTTTGTGCAAGGAACAGTAAACGCTCAGGTGTATATTGACATTTTGGAGGAGAAATTGCTTCCGGGATCACTTTACTTCAGTTCCAAACGTCATTTTCTAGGATGATTCTGCTCCGTGCCATAGGTCAAAACTGGTAACAACCTTTATCCTGCCATTAGACTTAAATTGACATGGGGTTAAGTATTTTTTTTTTTTCTCTAAACTCACACGCAGGTTCAGAAATGGAAAAATAAGCAGCATGGGGTCAGCAGTTTGCCTTGGCCCGGAAACAGCCCTGATCTACGCAAACAAAGATCTGATTCCTGCTGTTGAATGTTTATTTCATAAGTTTTGCAGAATTTCACATACATTTATCGTTAATCGATCGACCAAACCTTCTCACATAATCCTATTGTTTTGAAAGTGCGAGGGTGATGCAATTTTTTTTACCAGCACTGTATATTCACCCTTTGACATAAATATTTGCTCAACGTGAAAAACTTGGAAGAATGAAACGAAAATTTTCATACCTGTGTTTAAAAGTTGATAGAAATCGAATACAAAATGATCATTTATTACTGGAAACATTCTAAATGAATGGACGTTTTAATACTCTGTTGAACCAGCTCTAGCGTGAATGCACATGGCAGGGCTCACAGGAGCCCTTTTTTCACAAGACAATGCTCGGTCACACACAGCAACGTTGTCAAAACACTTCCTCTTCCATACTATCACTTTCTCTGGCCTGCTCGACTCCTTGATTTGTCACAGATCAAGCATATCTGGGATAGCTTGGTGCTTTAACTTCGACAGTCTATACTATAGATTATATTAGTAGCTCGTTTACATTAACTGGAAAATCGTAGCCTCCTTGCCGCATAAACATACGGCATGTTAGATCCCGGGTTCGAAACCAGCTAGTCGGAGATCATCCGTGTTCATTAATGGTGAATAGGGCACTTTAAATATGTCGTGGTCCCGAAATCCTCCAAGTGAATCGATACCTCTGGAGGTGCTGGACCAGGGATTGCTCGGCTTCTGTTCTAAATAAAAAAAACTGAGTTGCCTTCAGGGCCACATCCATCCAGTTAAACTGCAAATAGTGGTATAGGTACCTGGAACCCTTTAGTGCGAAATGATATTTAGCTCAGACATTCGCGGCAAAATTAAATTTCTATTTCAATTTCGCGTCTTTGCAATGCAGTTGATATACAACTAGGCATCAAAATCCTCTATGGCATCTGCGCCTTAATAGCATCACGTGAAAGTCTAGATGCCTTATCGAGGGAACACACCAAGCCTGCAAAAAGGCTAAGATCTCTTACGCAGCCCCTATAGGAAAAGAAAAAAAGATTGAACTTCACACATTATCTATGCTGAAAAAACTTTCCACATCATAAGAAGCCTAATATAGATACTAAATTTTATTTAACTGACACAAACTTCTTCTAAAAATAATTTTTCATAAACACCATAAATCATTTAGTAGATTTTATTCTTTCTTTATTCAGCTCATACTTATTTATTTTATAATGTTCAAAAACATAAAAATCCTTTAAATTCTTTGTTCGTCTCAGCTTCAAGATTTACAAGTTGCTGACAATGTTTCAAGTAATAAATAACTTAAAGCAAGGAACTAATTAACTGGATAATTTAAAGCTCTTATCTGAAGCAAATAATTTATCATGAGCGTGATTTTCTACACTTTATTCATCGCAAGATAAAATAACATTATTTATTTTATATGCTGCTCAAGTTTACTTTTCTTTCACAAAATAATCACATGACTAACAGACTGCGAAGTAATAAAACATTTTGACTAATTTTCTGAAAAATGTGATTTGCGGGCCTAAAAAGAGAGAAACTATTTTTTGGCAGAATGTTTAAGCCATGTATTTCGAGATTTTGCAGGCCTTTGGTTGGCATAAACTTTT
The DNA here is from genome assembly GCF_026930045.1 of Uloborus diversus. Lineage (NCBI taxonomy): Eukaryota > Metazoa > Arthropoda > Arachnida > Araneae > Uloboridae > Uloborus > Uloborus diversus. The sequence goes on along the minus strand of NC_072740.1, from coordinate 96,379,841 downwards.
CTCTGTAAAAGTTAATTAAACATTCTGAGAAAAATTACCGCAAACATGGTGCTACTTTATGTGAGAAATATTTTATATTACTTCATGTATACCAATAAAATCTATTTTGTTTCATACCATTTATTGTTTTGTTTCATAAAAACAATCTGTTCATCCCCCCCCCCTCCCTTTTTTTCGTAGAAGTAAAAATTAAACATTTGCCAGTTAAAAAGTTTTAGTTTTTGCTAGTCGAAAGTTAGTCTATTGTAGATTTAAAGTCATCTCGATGAAAAACCATCTGTCGTCTGTTACTAGTCATCCAAATTCACCTTAATAGAAAGTAAAAATTTAACATTTTCCGATTTAATATAGTTTTTTTTTTTTTTTTTTTTTTTCAGTTAAAAATACGTCTATTATAAATTCGATGTCATCTCGATGAGAAACCGTGGTCTCTTCCTGGTCGTGTGACTTCACCATAATGAAAAGTTATTCAGTCCTCAAATCATAGCTAATGAAGAAATGAAGACAGATGAAGCTTCATCCTTTCAGCCTGAGGAACTACAGCATTGCTTTTCTAACGACCAAATGTAGTACCTAACTTTATGCTGTTATTTAGCTTCAGGACCAATTTAGGCTGTAGTCTAATATAGGCAATTTTCGCTGTTTTAATGATGATGTAAATTCATTCAACTACGTAAATATTTTTTTGAGGTTAAATATTTGTTCAATACGCATTAAAAAATAATGTTTTCTTTTAGGTCTATAAGTGGCACAATTTAGCAAACTGGTTTCTGAATTCGTACCGATAGTTCCATTATTGGCATCAGCCAGAAAAACATCGAGCAATTAATATGCAAGTGAGAAGACACAGTAAGTGACCCTAACCAATACTAAAATATGAACGTCAAAAGATTTTAAAGCAACAGAACACAGCGAAGGAAAATTGCTACCCCACCCCCACCCCGATCAGTTGGTGTTAAGCCATAATGCAATGATAATATTCAAGTGCACTTCAATTACGTAATTAGTATTTCCTGATGATTTTAATGGTTAATATCTACTCTAGCAAATAAGAAGTATTATTTATCTAATTAGCAGGAGTATTTTGGCATTGCTACTATTTATGTTGAACACTAAAATATAAAACTGCCACTGACACGAAAATTGTTATTGCAAAACTTTTTTTGTCCTTTATAGAAAATATCCATTGTAACATTTTCCACTATAATATTAAAATCTGTTCGCGTCCGTCTGTCTGTCTGAAAAGATCTATCTTCTCGAGAACCGCTGCGAATCGGGAGTCAAACGAGATACCGATCAATTCGAAATTTTCCAAAGAAAACAGTAGGACCAATCTCGACTTTAATTAGCGGAGGTATTAATTAAAACGTTAATTAACATAACGTTATTCGGGAATTTTATTTCTTTCCTGCTGCCATTTTGCATTTGCGTGAGCAAGTAAAATTCTAATAATTGTTTTAAAAGAGATTTTTTTGACTACTGTCCAAATCTTAAAATAACTTTTCCATCTAGAATTTCATTTTAAATTAGTTTAAAATTGGTTGCTCTATTCGGATATAGCCTTTATTTTATCGTCTGTCCTTTTTTTTATTTTTTACATTCAAGCTCTTAACTCCTTTCAACATATGAAAGTTGTTTCTTTAGCTATGTTTATTGACTGTAGTGTAAGTTTATCATTCACCGGCCTCATATTTTGGTACATTTAGGATGTGCGACTAATTATGTTTATTTTGTTGGACTTTTTCCCGTCACATGGGTGAGTTTTCGAATTGTAATAACTCTCTTTTTCCTTCCTGTTTCTATTTTTGAAATACAGTTTGTATCGTTAAAAGAACATGTTAAATTAAGATTGTTTGGATTTCTTTAAGTGAAACAGAGTTGAACAAAAATATTGTTTTTAAGGATTTTAACTAAAGCTTAATTCGAATCTGATGACTTGGTATTAAATTAATGCTGATTGGTATTTATTAAGTCTTGGTGCTTTAGTTTCACGTAAGCAACCAAAAAGTATGTGTCACTTTATGTAAAAAGCTGATCGTAATTGTACATACAAATGTTTCAGATATAGTCTATCAGATTTAATTCAGTTTAAAGTGAGCACAGATTATAATTGATAATGCATATATTTTCATCTTTTGTGCTAATTGAAAATACTCATAACTTGCATTATTGATAACTATGATTAACTTTAAAGAGATTTTTGCCAAAAATATGCTCTACTGGTGTTTTGCAAACCTTGCATTACGCGTATTTATTTACTCCTTAGCGCTTTAGAAACTGATGTCAGAGTAATACAAAAACATCAATTGGACATCTCTTTCATTTTTTAAGTAGCCCGTGCAACGCCGGGCACTCAGCTAGTATCCCTAATATTCTCAGTTGCTATCAAAAATATCTGGAGAAAAAAATTCAGATGATACCACTGTGTTTCTACGAGGTATAAAATGCAAGTCTAACGAGATATACCTACTTTTCTTTTTTATAACTGAGAGAGAAATGTGCCTAATATTTTTTAGTAAAGCCCTGCTCGCCCCTTACATTAGTGCCAAAAATAGAAATGTAATATTGTTTTACAGTGCGCACGATAATTAACTACTATTCCAGCCTTGTAATAAATTGTCTTCCCAAATAGCTTTCCGTTCGGCTAAGACTTAAATCCTTACAGAAAGCCGCTACTGCTAAATACTTTAACAGCTTCTCGCCACTTCTTTCGAGACCAAAGCGTAGATCAACATGGTAGAAAAGCACAGTCGTGAGAAGTAATAAAGTACTTAGATGGTCGTAATGTGACAGATAAGACTTATTAGATCATTAAGCAGATAGTCTCGGAGGTCTATGAGGATCTGATTAAGTGTTGTTATAAAAGAAAAGGTCCGGGAGAGAAATGATGTTACTTAAATCTAAGAACTGTTACCGATTCTTCGTCATTACAGTTAGTGCGCGTTGAGTTGAAGATTCAGATCAATTATGATGTTCAGGATATAGAAATATTGGTTTTTGGTGCTGGGCTAAGCTCATTATCTTCGAAAATTGCTGGTATATAAGAAGTTTTTTGTCTTGATTAAGGATTTATTTATGTGTAAGAAGAATAGCCTTCTATGTCTATGCGATATTAGTTAGTGTTATTTTTTAAGTATTATGTAGTTTTCTTTGGCAAGTCTTCATGGAATTATTTTATTGATGGTCTAAAATTATGTTTTTCACGAAGTATTTTTAAAGACATATAAATATAAAGAAATAATAATATAAAGTAATGTGCGTAATTTACAGTTAGAAGAAATTATTCGTGTATCAAATACATTCGTGAAAGTTGGACACTTAGCGCTGCATTAAAATAATATAAGCCGCACCACTTTCAACAGCAATCGGACCCTTCGTCAGTCAGCGGATACAAGGGGATGGTCATGGGGGTCATGACTCCCCCCCCCCCTCCAAACCTTCGACAACTGTATTCGTCCACGTTGTATTCAAACATTTTATGCATAAAATAAAAACGATTAAAATATCTTTTCAATCTATTAATTATTTTTGAAAGTAAATATTTGCACAACTATTTCGTTTCACTGCTTATGAAATTAATTTGAAACGTTTAGCCCAATTAGGTGCCTTATTTCTTGACAATTTGGTGCTTTTTATTGACTCCGAAGCAGTTTCAGAAATTTTTCGTACCCAAAATCGTATATTTTCGTTCAGAGGGGGTGGGTCACTCTTCTGCATGATAATTCCATTAAATAATTCCATCAAAAATAATTCCATTAAAAATAATTCCATTAAAAATATTTTTATACTATTCTTCAAATTATCATTCTTAATATTTAGTACACTTTCAATCAAAAGTGTTTTATTTATTTATTTATTTATTTTTGCGAAGTCTGAAACGGAGATTTTTGCACAATTCTTTTCAAAAGTAAACAACTTTTCAGCGATTAACTACTGATACAAATGTTTTGAGAGTCCAGTATTAATTGTTCTGGAAAGTTTTTGGCGTTTTTTAAGCTTGAAAGGTATTTAAAGTAATAGAAAACTTGTATTTTCTGCAAAACAAACTTTATTTTTTTGTTTCAAAACAACAAAAAACACCCTTTTACTTTTTTTCTACATAGCAAGAGAATAATTTAAATATGCTACAAAAAAATTTTGATGCAGATCGTAGTAGGTACTCCGGAGATATAACTCATTTAATCTCCCAATTGAAAAAACATAAGAACTGACTTTAGATAAAGAGTGTTCACCCAACTGTTCAAAGAATACTTTCTGTCGTTGTCGCTGACACACTGAAAGAGAAGAATACTAGCTTGAAATTGATACCGAATTCAGCTTAAATGATTGAAAAATTAAGAAATTAGAGAGATTTTCTGAATTCATGCCAAAACGGTGACTCCGAAAAATGATCAAAAATTGATTTTTTGAAAAAATTCTCCAAAGCGTAATTTTCATTTAAAAAATCTAAAAAAAAATTTTTTTGGGCTTTTCTCATAGAAAAAATAATGGAAAAAATCGGAGACATGACAGCACGGCCGACTATTTAATTTCGGCGATCTGGCGTGGAATGATCTTTCAGTAAATTTTTAAAATAGCAGTTTAAAAAATTATGTTTTTAAACTGCGATTCAATTTGAAAGTGATCGAAGCGGAAAGCAAACTATTGGTGTATTTAGTCATTATTTTAGCTTCGTATTTGTGTTTAAATGTTAAGAAGAAACATTATGTTAACTGTATTTTTATAACACAGTTATCTGAAACATTAAAATTTACGGTATTATGTCTTATGAAATTTATGTTGCATTTTTTTGACTTGTGTGTAACATTTATTAAACAAACCTATTCTTTATAAAAACTGTAGCGTAATTAAAAACAGAACCTTTAGTAGTTACATTGCAAATGTATACATATTTCATTCCATAGTAAAAGTTTCTGCGCTGTACTTCAAACAAGTTTTTTTGCAAAAAAAAAAAAAGCCCTGTACCTGAGCACAAAAATTAATATTTTAGGTAATTTGAATCAAATGCATATTTTCTTCAGTTCGATTTTTATTTTCTCACATATAGGAAGAGCTTAACCCCTAAAACACTCCCCACTGGCAAGTACTTTGGAGTACGCGTACCTGAGATGACTGTTAATTGAAAAAATGAATTAATATTCATAATGTTGATGAGCAGGAGAGTGCATCATTTTCGACCGGAGAACAAAGGATACATACTCCGATCTTGGTTCATTTCTCACTTTCCTTTCGCGAATAAAATGTGTATGATGGCGCCATCTTTCGGAGAAAAGCGCTGTAAAAGCATTGAATTATCTAATCGGTTCACAAATTACACTAGTCAACACCAGGGCTGCGAAATCAGAAGAAAAATGGTCGACTCCGACTCCTGGATTTTGAAACGTCCAACTCCGACTCCAACTCCGGCTTATTTATTTATTTATTATTTCAAATCCCCCCCTCATGGGAAGGGGGGAACCCGTAAACAGAGATAGAAATATTAATTCTTTTTTATGAAAATTTCGCGCTGTATTTTATTGCAAACCTAATATGCATACAACGTTAGAAGCAGGGCTGTGGAGTCGGAGTCGAACTGATTTTGTGATAAAGAAGTCGGAGTCGTTCGAAAACATGCCGACTCCGACCAGAGGCGTAGGAACTTTGTAGAAGTAGGGGGAGCTGGGACACTGTATAAGAAGTGTCTGGAATCTAAGGGGCAGAAGCAGAGGTGCAACCAGAAAATAATTTTGGGGGGGGGGGGGGGCGGGGGGGAGGCTTTTAAACGTTTTTCCCCATAAAAAATTGGCTTCGAAGCTTCCATCTCTTATTGAATATTGTATATATACAATTATTTATGGAGAGAATGAGGTGATTAAACTTCTGGTTTTGAAAAGGAGTCGGTTAGTACTCGAAGATGAGCACGTAGAAATAAAGGTGTTTCGGGGTCTCTCCCGGAAAATTTTCAAAATTCTTGTTCTAAAATCGAACTTATAGGTGATCTTTGATAATGTTAAGGGGAGAAAAGGTTCGAATACCCTCCCTGAAATTTTTCGAAATTAATGTCTTAAAACGCGATTATATACCATATTTGTTGCCTTTAGTGAAAATATGACTCGAAGGATTGTCCTCAATCGATTTTTCGAACGATTTACATCTCCGTCCTAATATTTCGAATTGGAAGTCCTAAAAACGTAATTGTAGACAACCTTCAATGATGGCAGGGGAAAAGGCTGTACTAGGGCTCTACTCTGGAAATTTTTCAAAATTGAAATCCTAATAGAGAGCGTTTTTCAATGATGTAATCAGAATCGCTTCAGAGGTTTCTTCTTCTTAATTTTTTCAAAATTGTAGTTGCTGAAAAACGCGACTGTGGATCATATTTGTTGGCGTTAGGGGTCCAGCAATTTTTTTGAAATTGAAGTCCCAAAAACGGAATATTACATAATCTCCCATGTTATTGGAGGGCAAGGCATTCAAAGGACTCTCTTCCGGAAATTTTCAGGGAATTGAGCCTTGAAAATAAAATTTGAGGCGCTCTGTAATAATTTTGGAGGAAAGGGGAGGCTTCGACAGCGTAGCATTTAGAAGACTTTCTTATGTTTTGAGAACTAGAAAAAGGGGAATAGATGAAACAGGAGGGCGGAAAAACAGAACGTTGGATATGTGTTAAAATGAATTGTTCACTATATATTATATTGTTCAGATAAATTTTTAGTTTAAAGTCTTTGAGCCTTAGATAGAAACTATAAAATATTGTTGGCTTTTTTTTTTTTTTTTTGCAATAATAGATGAAAGGTAACAATTTTGGCATAAAAATATATCTGTAAGTGATGAAAAAATCGTAATTTTGAGAAAGCAAAACAAAAAAAAAAAAAAATTAATTTGAATTTTGACATCTGGAATTCAAATTATGTTTTTCGCAATCACGAGTGTGTGTGTGTATGTAGGCGTGTGTGTTTGTGTCTGTGTGCAGGTATGAGTGTGGGTAGTTGTGTGTATGAGTGTTTGTGGTAGGGGGGGGGGGGAATGTGTATGTGTATGTAGGAATATGTGTCCGTGTACAGGCATGAGTGTGTGGGTAGTTGTGTGTATGAGTGTTTGTGGTTGGGGGGAGGAGTGTGTATGTGTGTGTAGGCATATGTGTTTGTGTCTGTGGCAGGCATGAGTGTGTGGGTAGTTGTGTGTGTATATGTCCGTATGTATGCGTGTGTGTGTATGTGTTTGTGTATATGTGTAGTTGTATGTATATGTGTGTATGTGTAGTTGTATGTATATGTGTGTATGTGTTTGTTTGTACGTGCGTGTATGTATACGTGTAAGGGTAAGATATTGACGCTACCTGGAGATGGTTTTCGCTAGAGGAGCAGCATCGTGAGGCCGGTCGACGGTGGTGCTACAGAGGGTGCTGGCGGGAAAATAAAATGATAGCACATCAAAACAGTCAAATGAAAGCAATAAGCAATCGTGATTGCTCAGAAAACAAGAATAACTGTAACTTCGTAAAGTATAATCTGAGGGGTCTGATAACTTAAAATGAGATACAGTGGCTCCCAAAAGTGTTCGTACACCTTGAAATTTTGTAGTAAAATCAAAATAACGCGAAACTGAATTCGAATATGAAGTCCTTTTTTTTTCACACCATTCCTATGCCATTCTGAATAAAACCCAGTAGTTTTTTTCAAAATATTGCCAGATTTTATTTTTGAAATTTGTCAAAAGACGAAGGGTCAGAGAAAAAAATACGCCACAAAAGTCATCGCACACTGAAATATTTTCGAATAAATTCATCATTAAAATTATCATAAGTTGTTTTTTTATTATTTTTGCATTGTGATGACACACTGTAAAGTCATTTGGCTTTAATTTTTTGTTTATTTATGCCCTAATATTCTGCTTATTATTTTAAAATGGCAGCTATGCGCATAAACCAAAAAAACAATTCGAAATTTGATGTTTTTTCTCTCTCAGTAGCCGTAAATTGGTTTGAAATATCTCTAAATTAGTTAATTTATACCATTCTATAGTGAAGTGCTTGATAAAATGCTTTAAAGACAAGAATCAGATCGAAAACTAGGTAAGAAAATGTCAAATGCAAAGTGAACAAAGCGTGATTGGAGATTTACAGTTAAAAATACACCTTTCAGCGATGAAAAATTTTCTGCAGAATGGAATGAAACATTTTCGTTTAATTTCCCCCTAAAATTATTCGCGAAGTTCTCTGATTACCTGGATTAAATGGGACCTCTTCCTGCAGAAATTTTCTTGTTCGTGCGAAAAACAGAAAGCTTACGTTTTCCGCCGTAAAATCAATGATAAATAAGCTCAAAACATTTTGGAACAACGTCTTACTTAAAAATAAAAATAAATTCAACATTTTGGGTTAAATTGTTGCATAATTGTAAATAGAAAAAAAAAGAGAAATTAAATCTAAAGAACTTAGTTGGGATCAGTTAATCAGAACGGTGAAGGTGGTCTTGTGTGAGGGTGCAGGACTTGAAAGTTTGAAATTTTTCGATGAATCATGCTGTTCAGTGAAATATTTTTAAAAACAATTTTAAATTATTAGCCCAAAATTTGGCAATCGGAAACAACTTCGTTTTTTTTAATCAAGATAACGATAAGAAGCACACGTTTGCGTTTGGTGCCTCAAATATTGTCATTAAGCTTAGAAATATCTCCTCAATCGCAAGATTTAAACTTAATAGAACATATTTGGAGATATCTGGTGGATATATTACGAAAATACACTATTGAAACGGAAAACGAATTAGAAACAGTAAGACTCGAAGTGCGGCTGAACACTTACTCAGAAATTGTTCAAAAAAAAAAAAAAAGAAAGAAAGAAAGAAAAGAAAAGAAAAGAAAAAAAAAACAATGAAATCTATTCCCAGACATTTAAAAGCTGTTGCTGATACTGCATGATATTCTACAAAATAATAACTTAGTAAAAAGTTAGATTATTTACTAGTTTTTTGACATTTTTTCAAAGTGTACGAAGACTTTTGTGAGATTAAGTTTCTGGCACTTTTTGATTTTTGGTTTCTTAAAAATCAAGTTTTATTATGTTATTAACAATTTTCATGTAGTTTTGTTAAAAAATAAATCATAGATCTTATAATTAAATACCCGTTCCAAAATATTAATTTTAACGAATCGATAATGGTGTATTTCATTGAAAATCGTAAGTGTAGGAATACTTTTGGGAGTCGCTGTAAGTTTTTGGAAAGTTGAAATTATTTGAACAAGTTCAAGATTATTTGAACAAGTTCAAACAACCTTAGTAATCTTTTTTCAGTCATGTCTGGAGCACCTTCCATGTTATTCATATTTAAATGCCAAACTGGCTCATTATTATCTCTGTTTGTGATCATTGGACTAATGGCGAATCCAGGGAGGGGGCGCGCTATGAGGCTGCAGCCACCCCCATACCAGAAATAAATTCTTTCACCCTCTGTCTATGCATCTTAATGTTAAAAATATATATATAATTGCCTACATCCATTCTATCTTTATCAATTAATTTGTTTTCGCTCTTCTTAAGGTTGATACACAAGTTTGCGATAGTAACAGTAGTGTTAGTTTTCCGAAATTTCCCTTCAAATTTCTGAACATTTTCCTACCTGTTCCAAATATTTTTACATTTACTCAATGAAAGAAGGAAAGGAGAAAAAAGTATAGATATAATAGCTACTTGTTTTTCTTTCTTTCTCTCTCTTTAATTTTCGTGTTTAATATCAATTCTTAAAATTTTGTCTTCTTTCTCGCTGTTTTTCACTCTTTGTTTAACATCTTTCAGCTTTTCTTTCTTCTATTTCATTTACATCACCTTGTCAGCGTAATTGTTTTGCATCCTTAACAAGAATTGAAAATTTTGCCTTCAAATTGCATAAAAAATATGTCTAAACGAATGAAAAAACTTTGAATATACATTTAAAATTTAGAATTTTAACACTGAATAGCAAATTTTAGATAATTACAAATGTAACTCAGAAAGATTCATTAGTCATTAACACCCCTAGATAGCAGATAATGATACAGAACACTTTCGTTTACATCGATAAACTTTGGTAATGACAAGGAAACCTCAGCAAGAATTTTAACTACCTCAGCCGCCCCCAGAACAAAATTCTGGATTCGCCACCGCATTGATCAAAAAAACCGCATGCAAAACTAATAAGAATATGAACTGAACTGCAATGCCGCTCTCGAAAACCGAAACACGAGCTCAAGGTGGGGAGCAAATCCATATTGGTACTGGTACTGATTTTCGCAGGCCGCGGGGTAGAGCCCACTTTTCCGTATTTCTAAATCAAGAGATGTTTTAACAGTAAAAAAAGGGTGAAGGTGATTTCAAGTGCACTGACCACTCCGTCTGTCCCCTGCTTTTGTTGCTTATTGGGTGGAAATTCCGAAATTCCTAGAAAAGGCAGATCACATTTTTGAAGTCAGGTTTGAGGAAATCAATGTACGGCAATAAGCTGCAGTGCTAGAATTTTTCGGGAGAGCTGGGCCGGTTTGAAATATTCCAGGGGGAGCTCAAGCTCCCCTAGCTCCCCCGGTTCCGACGCCTATGACTCCGACTCTGGTTTTCTTTTTTTTTCTTTAATTTTCACTGACTCTCCTTGCAATTTTTAAAAAACTGACTACCAAATAATTTGATACATGTATAAAACCTACTACTAATAGAAAAATAACTGTAGTTGTGGCGACCAGCTGGCTTCATTGTTTATCGAACTTTCTGTAACAACTACCTACGCCACAGTCTCATTTGCTTATTTTCTAACTTTGTTTAATTGATAACAATTCTGAGCAAAACAGTTTTATTGCCTAACAATTTCTAAGTATAATCACTTTCATATAAAAATAATGATATATTTTTTACCTCGATCTCAGTTATAAAATAGTAAAAGGAATGCATCGCTTGAGCAAGTTGGGAAACTTCTGACTCTGACTGTCTTGGTAAATTCAAATAAGTGTTAGCGCGAAAGCACAAATCCAGAAGATCCGATAAAATATAAATGTTTTTCTTAATCTAAAGACTTTATCGAAGAAAGCTTGGTTATCACTAAAAAGTACGGAATAAAATAAGTACATGATTTATTGGTTACAACACTCAGTAATTGTAGTTAATCCTAAAATCTTCATTCATATTAAGGTTAATTCTAAAGCTGCCAATACAATTAAAAATAAAATTGAGCCAAGAAATATAGGTACAGTAAAAACTATTCGTGCAAAGATGTATACCACCGCATTTTGTGTAAAAATTGACCCAGACGTATACATCAGGTATCCAACCCAAATCTCTCCCCGCAATATAGTGCAATTTTTTCGTTGAAATTTTCAAGATAAAATTTAAGATTTATTATTAGGGAAATTTTTCAGAATTAAGGTATTTCAATTTTTATATATTCTCAAATTAAGTTGAGGTATCACCCACTAGATGGGTGTCACCCGGGAGGGGGCGCCCCCTCTCAAGGAAAGTTTTTTGACTTAGCAAAAAAGTTTTTTTTCTCTCTCAAGGTACAGCTTTGAAAAATTGAAAGCACAGGATTAGGTCAACATTTTGTTAAACATTAAAAAGGATCAAATTAACCTTTTCAACTTTTTAAAAACGGGATTTTTAAGTAATCTCACTTTAGAAATCGCAACTATTGGATAACTTGATTTTCAAATTGAACTTCTAACCAGAGCTGCGGAGTCGGAGGGAAAATGACCGACTCCGACTCCGACCCCAACTCCGGGATTTAAAAGTCACCGACTCCTACTCCTGCTTTTTTCCATCAAGGAAAGGGGAGAAAAAAATCCTAAACAGAGATTGAAATATTGATTCCTATTATGAAATTTCCACTCCGTACTTCATTGTAAACAATCTAAGATGCATACAACCTTAGAAATTCAAATTTAAAGTTAAAGTTTTCAATAGTTGCGATTTTTAGAGTGATTACACAAAACTTCATTAAAAAAAATGAATGTGCATTAAATTGAGCCCTTTTTATTGTGTGACAAACAGATGTCCATCCAATCGCGGACTTTCAATTTTTGAAGATTATAACTGAAGACAAAAAAAAAGCTGTGGAATATTTATTATATCTCCTTTAATTGCAACGTAACTACTAGACTTATTTTCTTTTAAATGTTATAATAGTGATGTGAAATATCCTGCGTAACATGAAATGATTTTCCTATAAAATCAGTTTTCTTTCTTTCTTTCTTTTTTTTTTGGCAGTGTAAAATTATTATTAAATGTAACATGAAAAATATGAAAAGAAAATTGAAGCAGATGTATATGTTTTTTATATAAAGTTAAATGGGTGTGACAAGTTCAAAAAAATTATTTAAAAAATGTATAGTCAATGATTCAATGATAAACTTCGAATGAAGAGAAAACAAATTTTAAACTTCAACAACAACAGTGATAGTACAAAATAATAATAATGACACAAGAAAAAATCCTTTTTACGAAATGGACAATTTTTTGAAACAATGAAAATAAATAACTAATCTGCGATAAAAGAAAGTAATTAATTATGGATAAAATGATAATTATATTACTGATCCTAATAAACAGGGTGATCCAAAAGTCATTTGGATCAACAAAAATAGGTCAACAAAAATATTTCTGTTTTCGTCCAACAGGTGGCGCTATAGCTTTTTTAAATAACTCCAAAATACAGTTTAATTAAACGGGCTTTCTTAGTTATGGACAGCATTTCAATGCGTATTAGCTTCGACTACCATTGCCTGCTGCCTTTACTGCTTTGTATATCATTTGTTGCTTTGCATGTCCGTAGATTAAAAATCTGACAGCGCTATCTGTTGGTCGCCGACAGAATTATTTTTGCTTCGTTGCCACCCAAAAACCGGCTTTCTTTCCATTCGTTTAGTGCAAACCACATCTTTTTAACTTTCTTCGTGTTCAAATTTTTCATTTTTAAAGTGGGTCCTGACTTTTGGATCACTCGGTAGACTACTGTAATAAAGAGAGAGAGAGAGAGAGCAGACTTTGTATATTTATACAGAGTGTCCAGCAAAGAACTCCCTTATCTCAAAATAGAATATCTCGAAAACAAAGGACGATATTGTAATAAAACAAACGGTACGCTTATTGTGAAACCCATAAAAATCATCTACAGAAACTTGGAAATTAGTAACAAATGATTAGAATTGCAGACCGGTAGCGCATGCGTATGCTGAGCAGCGCCCTCTGAACGGCGGATCAAACCGAATATAAATAGACGGCTGTAGCGAGGCATGTATGATTATTGGTGGTCCAATCATGCGTGTTTGGAAGCAGTGGACGGGCGAGGGTCGGACTGCTCGGAATTTTCCGGGAGTGGACCCCGAAATGTGACGTCAGCTCGCGATGACAGACACCTGGTGCGTATGGCGCTGACGGACCACACAGCATCTTCTAGACAATTGGCAGCACAATGGTCAACAGCTACAGCTAAAAATAGTTTAAAACATTACAGATAGATGTCACAGTCAGGGTGCTTTAAGTTGTTTAAATAAGATGAAAGGGACAAACCCAAACCCCTGCTTCGTTAAGGACGTTGTTTGCAAGAAAGAGACAGCAGATTCCAAGGGTATGCTAGCAATTTATAATGTTTACAGCGAAAACAGTGATATTGACAACAAAAAAAGAGGAGTCTAATTAAACATGCGCCTTGCGGATGATTAAAGCATTTGTTCAATATGCCCTCTTCCTTCTTCAACTACAGACTCTTAACTTGAAGTGCTAAACTGCATGTTCCACACCAGATCAGCGGTTATCTGTGCTCATTGCATGATTGTGGCCAGTATGTCCTCTTTTAGTAATCAGCAACGGCAATTTGAACTATGACTGCTCCATCTCACACAGCACACTCGTCTATAAAACGACTATTTCTCGTCGAAACTCATCTAAAACTCATCTATACTCATCTACATCTAAAGGTGATATCTATTCTACGACTAATAAACGTCATTTCTAGATGTTCTATTAAACGTCTATACGTCTATTAATTATCCTTTACAGACGTAAATTAGATCATCCACAAGGGTCGTCTACTAAACGTCGAATAGAAGTGTCCAGTAGAATCAACACAAACAGTGATGGGTGAAAGCGGATTGCGGTGGAGCTAAATGCTGCAAAAAGTGAATTAAAAATAGTTCATTAGTTCATGTAACAACGGTTAAAGGGCTAGAACTTTATTTTTAAAAAATATTAATGACAATGATGATATTTATAATTTATTGACATAATTGGCAACACTTGTTTCTATGTTATTAGTGTTGAATCACGTGCTTCAACCTTCAACGTACGTTGAGCAGCACCGCTGCTTTTTACTTCTGATATTTTAGCGTCTGTTTTATAGCGCCTTCCCAAACAGCACAAATCGTCCCAAAATCGTAGAAGTAATGTAACATCAACGTGATCACATGTACCGAAATCCTCCTAAATTCGTAGAGAACTGGTTGATAAAACAGCAAAATGTCCGCCCAGCACAGCGATTTTACGTGAAATCGCTGTAGATATGATATGACTTTCAACATTTTTGGGAGCAATTATCAACGTTTTTTGGATGCTTACAAAATATCAACGATATTTCTATTTTGGTTATATTGTACTCTGGAGGAGTTTTCAACGGATTTTAGAGGTTAAATGGAATTATCTACTAATATTAGATGAACTAACAACCTGTTTCAGAGGATTTATCAACGATTTTCTCATGTGTTTGTGTCACGAAATATCTACATAAATTACATCTTGGTAAATTAATTACCAATAATTTATAGACTATTTGCACACTTTTTGAAAGTCTTAAAAACTTTTTTACCCTCAAACTTTTTAAAACAGTAATATACTTAAGATTTTTTAAAAAATCGTATAAATAAAATTCAAATTTGGAATATAACTCAATAAAATAATTAAGAAAGACAAGAAAAATGAAATAATTTTTAAATTAATTTCAAACATAAATAAATATGTATATTTTATTTAAATAATTTAAGAAAAAATGTCTGATGTTAACTATTTTTAGCGTTTTAAAAAAGTAATTTTAAAGATTTAAGACTTCCATAAGAAACATGGCAGTAATCTATGAATCATTGATAACCTATTTTGTATTCATATTTAAGTAGACAATAAACCATTTCTTTTGTATGCACAATTCACAAATTTTATTCCAGCAATAATCTGAACAAACAAACAAAATAATAATAATAATAATAATAATATGAGAATTTTTAATTCAAAGCTATCTCTACGTCGTTCTTGACGATCAGAACATTATTTCTTGAATTTAGGAAACATAATTAAAAAAAACTTTAAAAGCAGGCAATTACTTACTTCACGTTAATACAAGAAATCGCTAATTCATTTACACACTCACGATCGCAACAATACACAAGCCGACAACTGACAACGTGGAAACATACTACAGTCAGTAAATAGCCATTTTTCTAAACTGAAATTGTTGCGCATGCGCAGATTAAACAGTTTTCAGACACGTAAAAACTCGTCAAAATGATTACAAAAATTAGAGATACGCTATATACTATAAATGTAAACTTTCAAACATATTTTGGATTTATTTTGAAACCTGTGCCAATTTCGTACTTTTGTCAACCATATTTGGAAAAGCCCAACTACGTGAGGAAATCTACATCGCGTCGATATCCGTTTGTGATATGTCACGAGTTTTGCACCAGTTCAACGATATAACAACGAATATTGGAAGATCTGTGCTGTCTGGGTTATTGATTTCGGTAAGCTTATTCATCTTGTTGATGATTTCTGTTTCAAAATGATATATGGAAATAAGACTGTTGGATAAAAAAATAAGCTTACACACATGAAAATTTGAAAATAAGATTTTAAGTTTAATAGTGTAATTGCAATAAGTACTAAAAAATTGAACTGGCAGATTAGACAAAAATGTATGAATGTTAAAAGGTTAAGGAAAATGTAACGTGTCGTATAAACATTACAATTAAGAGTCCAGAATTGAAAAATGGTGTGCTGCGTTAATAAGCGCACCTAGAAGACGTTTTTTAGATCATCTATAACTGTTTTTGGTAACGTTATCTAGCGCTATGGATATCGTCTATTATTGATCTAATTCCACCATTTTTCATCCATTGTAGTCGTCTTTTTTCAACGTGTATAAGACGACTTTCAACTGTTCTGAGGGGACATTTCGACGAGTTACAGACGGTTTTTAGATCAGTTATAGACGAGTGTTTAGACCAGATTCGACGACTTTTCAACGTCTATTCCACCAGTTTGTGTTGTGTGGGATCTAGTGGCTCATTTCGGAACCATTGTCTTTCACGCCAAACATATAAGCAGAGAGGTATATGACTGTCATTCGATATAGTAGTTTTTAAATTAACAGAAACGTTTTGAAATCAGGACTTTAATTGTACACCCCTAAAAATTTTTAGAGAGAGTGAGAGTGACTAATAAAAGTTGTAATATCTTTGGAGCTGTACCCTTGAAAAAAATTTAATCGCCAGACAAATTATTTCTCAGAAGTTATTTTAAAATACAGAGTAACATAGCTTTAGAAACATTCTTGCTGTGATGATATTAGTCCCAAAGTATTTTTTCAGTCGCCTTGCCCAGTATTAGTCGAACCCGGGATAGATATGAATATATATTGCTAGATTTTATCATTAAAGAAAAAACCTTTTTTGTCGCAACAGTGACAATGACTTGGAAAAAAAAAATCTTGTTTTAAAAGGTGACTAGTGAGTAGTAAGATGAATCCACTTCCCAAGCAAAAAGATAGAAGAACTTTTACGTTTGTAATTCCGAGTTTTTAAAAAGGATTAGAGTTTCAAAAATCGACAGTAAAAAGGGGTTTTAATAAAGAACTCCCATATAAAGTGAAAAAAAATCCCCGGAGTCGTAGTGGGCCTCTGTTTTAAAGCGACGCCGACTCCGATTTAAAATTAGTCCGACTCGACTTTCCGACTCCAACTCCACAGCCCTGCAGGAAACAGATCCCCTTTTCTTTTTTGTCGGACAGTGGTGGGGTTAGCCGAAGTGGGACACTGTAATTTAGTAGGACTCGACCGATGCATCGGCCTGGCCGATGCATCGGCGCCGATGGTTTAACAATCTAGCCATCGGCATCGGCATCGGCGGCCGATGCTAAATTGCAGGAAACATCGGCCCATCGGCCTTAAAAACATCGAAAAGCCGATGGAATTGGCCGATGTTTTTGAAAAAAAAAAAAAAGAACCTTTGATGTTTTACCTTTTAATAAAAAGTAAAGGTTGTTTTCATATAGAATTGTTTACTAAATTTCAGTATGAATTTCTATTTCAGTCACCCCTGAAAGAGTTTTTAATACTGCATTCAGGTACCAAACAAGTTAATTATAGCGTTGTTTCTTGCTGCTGGATGTATGTACAGTGGCTCCCAAAAGTGTTCGTACACTTTGAAATTTTTTAGTAAAACCAAAATAACTCGAAACTGAATCCGAATATAAAGTCCAATATTTTTTCACATCATTCCTATGTCATTCTAAATACAACCCATTGGTTTTTTCAAAATATTGACGGATCTTCTTTTTGAAATGGGTCAGAAAACGAAGAGACAGAGAAATAACACGCCACAAAAGTCATCGTACACTCAGATATTTTCGAATAAATTCATGATTAAAATTATCATATGCCGTTTTATTAATATTTTTGCATTGTTTTGACCCTTATAAGTCATTTGGCTTTAATGTTTTGTTTATTTATTCTTTAATATTGTGCTTATTACTGTAAAATGGCTGGTATTCGTAAAAAACCGCAAACACCATTGAAAATTTGAATTTTTTTCCCACAGTAGTGGTAAATTGGTTTGAAATGTCTCTAAATTAGTTAATTTATTTGTTTGTATAGTAAAGTGCTTGATAAAACGCTTTAAAGAAAGGAATCGGACCGAAAACAAGGTAAGAAAAGGTCAACCGGCAAAGTTGACAAAATGTGATCGTAGATTTAAAGATAAAAAATTCATGAAAAATACACATTTGAGTACTGTAAAAGTTTCTGCAGAGTTAAATGAAACATTTTACATTTAATTTTCACCTAAAATTGTTCGCCAAGTTCTCTGATTAGCTGGATTAAATGGGACCTCTTCCCGCAGAAATTTTCTTGGTCGTGCGAAAAACAGAAAGCTTACTCTTTTCGTCGCAAAATTAATGATAAATAAGCTAAAAACGTTTTGGAATCACTTCTTACTTATAGATAAAAATTAACTCAACATTTTTGGTTAAATTGTTGTATAACTGTAAGTAAAAGAAAAAAATTAGGAACTTAATCTTAAGAACTTAGTTGGATCAGTTAATCAGGACGGTGGAGGTGTTTTAGTGTGAGGGTGCATATCAGCATCAGGACTTGGTAGTTTGTAATTTTTTGATGAAATAATGAATCATGCTGTTCCTTTAAATATTTTAAAAACCAATTTTGAACTCTTAGCCAAAAATTTGGTTATTGGGAACAACTTTGTTTTTTTATCAAGATAATGATAAGAAGCACACGGTTTTCAACGTTTGCGTCTAGTGCCTCGAAAATTGTCCTAAAATTTAGAAAATATCCCCTTAATCTCCACACTTTAACTTAATGCAACGTATTTAGAGATATCTGGAGGCTAGATTACGAAAATAGGGCTTTAAAACGAAAATAGAGCTAGAAACAGTAAGACTCGAAGTGTGGTAGACACTTACTCAGAAATTACGGTAAAAGAAGAAAGAAAAAGAATGAAATCTATTCGCAGACGTTTAAAAGGTGTTATGATATTCGACTAATTAATAATTTAATCAAAAGTTAGATAATTCAATAATATATAGACATTTTATAAAGTGTACGAAGACTTTTGTGAGATAAAATTTCCGGCACTTTTCGGTTTTTGATTTTTAAAAAATCAAGTTTTAATATTTTTTAAAAACTTTTCATGCAGTTTTGTTAAAAATTGATCGTAGATCTTATAATTAAATACCTATTCCGAAATATTAATTCTAACCAATGGATTGGGGCCTATTTCGCTGAAAGTCGTAGGTGTACGAAGACTTTTGGGAGCCACTGTATGTATCTCTCATAAGTCATAACTCCAAAATGGTAAACTGTAGAAGGATAAGTTTTCGCATGTGGGGTGTGCGTACGTTCCAGTTGTGCACTTCCCTTTTTGTTTTCTATCGGGTGTTCTGAAGAGCCTGTTTACTCATTTTTTGTGGCTATTAATTACTTATTTCAATGCAAAACTAATATAGCGTCTCAGACTGACGATCATTTGGTGATATATTGCCGAATTGGAGACTATGGAAGCAAATATGAGATGGCGAAACCGGTTTTTGTGACATTTTGTTAGATTCTCGTTGAGCCGACGGTAATTTTTAATTTTTCGATATTTGTTATATAAATCACAGTAATGCAGTCTTTTCTGTATTGCTTCGGCGGAGTTACAAGTTTGGGGTCCGTCGAAATACATTTTGGTGCCCTATTTCTCTATCACAGAAGTTGTAAAACATTTATCATTTGCATTTTTGTAACTGCTACGGTGCCCCTATGGTTATGCGCGTCTCGCGCAATTGCAACATTTGCTATATTTTAAATCCGCCACTGCACGTCAAAACAAACTCGGGTGCAAGTTTTGAAAGGGTTTTTTCTGCTTTATGATTATTTTGAGCTCTATTTTTTACAACTATTTTTTGAATTTCCGAGAACACTTGCGTGCCCCTCCTCCCACTCCCTCAATTTCTGAAATTAAACTCTAGTTGTACTTCTGAGTTGTTTAAAACTAACACCATTCATAAAATTAGAGGGGTTTTTTTTTCAAACTTTATCTATTGTTTAGAAAGAATTTAGAGCATTAATGTAAGAAATTGATTCAAAACGTTTTGAATGGTAACATAATTCGGAAATCGAAGGGACTTTTGAATTTTTAGAATAATCAGAGGATGACCCTCCCCCCCCCCCATTGCATAATGCGCCATCTTTTTTGTATCATTAATAGCGAACGATTTTTTTTTCTGTTGTAAGTAACTATTTTTATGTATTTATATAAAATCAATGAATAAGTTACTTTCGTTTTTTATAGAAAAGTTTCAAGGATTTTCTATTATGCAATTTTTTAAATTTCAAAAAATTATTGTTAAATTGAACAATTTAATTTGAACTTGTTTGTAAAGCTTCATAAAAGATTAAACAATCAAATTGTTCAACATTATGTGTGCCAACATCAGATCAAGTAGCATATGTATTCAGTTATTAACTTGGTGTAAATATTGAGTTTGTTTATTGTAGCTGCGTTTTAAGAATCTCGCTCTTTTCATATTTATTTTTTTTTTCAGCAAAATTTATGTCACTGTTTTAGTTTTTTGAAAAATGCAAAATTTTCTATTCATTAATTTTAAATAAGTATAAAAATATTCCTATTATGATTTAGTATTGTAATTAATTTGTTTTTGTTTAATTTGATGACTAAAAAATGTTTACGTACAATCTTTCCACTTTAATTGCGTAATTTGTTGACGGTTTCATAGTTTTATTCTGATTTTTTTTTTGAATGATTTAACAACATAATTTAATGTTTTTTAACTATGTGTAGTGTACCTAAATCCATACATCATTACAATATTACTGAAATCTTAGTTATATGTTCAATTAAAAAAAAACAAAAACAAATCAATTGGTTATTTAACAGCCTCTTTGTTTTTCTTCCTTTCTTTCTTTTTTTTTTTTTTTTTTTGGCTGTTGTTCTTTCTTTTTCATCATACGGCAGTCAAAAAAGGAGAAGCATAACTACACCTTATACAGATTGTACGTAGTACGATCAAAAGTTTGGGGACAAGCTGTATAAAACCTTACCTAGAATAGTTCACATTACAGAAGCACATCCACCTTCAAAAGGTTACCTTGAGGGACTATGTACTTCTGCCAGTGTTCATATAACTTTTGGAAACTCTCCTGGAAGCCATTTTTCGCTACCTTCTATGATGCAGCTTTATCTTCTCCTGGCGGAAGATAGCGGCGTCCATGCAAATTTTTTTTTTTTTTGCTGGGAACAGGTAAAAGTCACACGGAGCTAAGTCCGACGAAACGTTATGTTATTTGTTTGCCATATCAGAATATTGACCAATCGAACCGTGCATCCTCAACATGAAAGTCGCCTTCTTCCCCACGATGAAGTTAAAGCAGCAACGCAAGAGGCCTTACAGGAGGTTGTGAAAAATGTCTTCCAGGAGTGCTTCTAAAAGCTATACGAACATTGGCAGAAGTACATAGTCGTTCAAGGTGATTTTTTTGTAGATAGATGTGCTTCGGTAATGTGAACTATTCAGGGTAAGGTTTTATACAACTTGTCCTCTAACTTTTAGATCATACTACGTACGTATGAGTTTTCAACTTACTATTTCATAATGTTTTTGAATGACGTAAGTTTACGCGCATGAAAACATCATTAGAGAATTTGCGATAATTAACTGAGGAGGCGTTCAAAATGGATATTTCAGTCATCTACATGTTCTTAGGTACATATGCATGTGCAGATGTGCCGAAAAAACTTGTGAAGTTTGAATTGGGTGATCGTAAAATATAAATTTAGGTCAAAATCTGTTTTTTTTTTTTTTTTTGTGATTACAATTCCTTATTCGTAGAAGGGAAGTAAAGTGAAATGAATCAATGATCCTTTAAATCCATGATAATTTTATCAATTTATTTCTGTTTGATTTTTTTTTTTTTTGCCATCGGCCAACGGCATCGGCCATCGGCCATCGGCAATCGGCCATTTGGAGGAAAACAATCGGCCATCGGCCATCGGCCATCTTTGAACAATCGGCCAACAATCGGCATCGGCCCATCGGCCAAAAAATGCCATCGGTCGAGCCCTATAATTTAGCACCGTTTTTTTAAAAGGTGCCTAAGGCTGCTAGAGGCATGGATGGTGCAGGACTCTTTCAGGTCGACATTCACATTCTCTGTTGCCGCCGTTTTGGTATATGTTTAGTACAAACATTTTCTTCCACAAAGTTAAAGGGAAAAATCATGAACA